>NC_048917.1:1811872-1838103 GCF_011077185.1 Oxyura jamaicensis | reverse complement strand
CGTAAACATGAAAGCATTTTTCTGTAGGTAACCATAGTTTTCGCTTGTTCTGCTTTGGTATAAGGTTGTCAGTGTCCTTGAAGGACTTCACCAGCTAACTGACACACCACTCCTGAATCTTCTACACATCTAGAGAAAGAGTAATTTCTAGGTAGCCATCTTAAAGTGTAATATCATCAGACTTTTTAATTAAAATAAAAAATATATCTATAGTCTGTTCACAAGAATCAAAGGCAGTTCAGGGATCTCACGTGGCCATAGGTGGTTTATAACCATTTAGGGTCTCAAGGGAAAAATACAAAATTCAGAGACGCCAGAGGTGAGATGTCTGATCCATACCATAGACCTGTGACAGCTCCACTTACGGATCTTTAGTTGACACAGACAGAAACGAGGAAAACTGTATCAAAATATGCAGCTAAGCACTATTTCTTCAGAGGCTTTATGGAAAGATGACTAAGGATTGCATACCAGGAAATACTATTTACAACTTCAAAGTACCAGAGCCGTTCAGCTGCTCTGAGTGAATTTAAGCAAGGAAGCAGTGGCTGTGGTCCTGCCCCTTGCCCTCTTCTCAGCTGTGTTTTTGGGGACGGGTAGGAAAAAAAAAAAAAAAAAAAAAAAAAAAGATAACCCTGCACAAATACCCGAAGTTCTGCTCTTATTTTTCTTAACCATTTTTCTTAATCCTAGTGTCTTCATCTCTTTCACCGAATTTCATCAAAATTTTTGAAGGGTACCATAGAAAACTAAACAGCAAAGAACAAACAAAGAAACCTAAAACCCCAAACACTATGAATCAGACAACATGAGGCAGGAAACTGTTGATGGTGGTGCAGATTGCTGGGATTTTTGGTCTGGTTTGCTTTTTTTTTTTTTTTCTTCTTCTTCATCCCTGGCTTCATCCTGAATTAATTTCTTGCTCTCAAGTGATCTTTGTTGGCTTAATGGTGACAGCTCATAACCCATGAGTGAGGCCCAGTGCAGGCAATGCTCAGCTGCATCTGTAGCTACTCCTTGACCTTTGTGACCCTTCTGCAAAATTACATCACTCACCATTTTTCCTTCCATGTTTATTTTCTTTGTATGGAGACAGGCTATCTGCCTTTTTCTCTAGCTTAGCAGGGGAGGACCCTGCTGCTAAAGGTAAAAGCCACCCAGATGTTAACTGTAACACTGTTGGGAATAGGCACACCTGTATTTTCCTACCACCTCTTCCTCTGAATCAGCAAGTGATGCTAAGACGCTTTACCCTGATGTCTCAGTTGCCCTTCCTGTAACAACCACCTAGTCCACAGGGGTGTAGTGAAAATGCTGTCTTTTAGTTGCAAGAGTTGTCTTTTAGAATGCAAGAGTTGCATTCCTGAACACATAGTCTTCAGCTGGGCTTCACCACACCTGCACCTGCCCTGCAGCTCACTTTGCGTGAGGTGAGGTCCCGGCGAGACCAGGCTCTGGGTACTTCCAGAGGGATGTACTCCATGGCTGGCGTCCAAAAGACAGACTGACATTTGTCCCACTTGGCTATGGTCTGCCACCCATCATGGTGTTTCATGTCCTGGGTTAGTTTGGGAACATGTTCCAGGACTTTTAGGAGATGGGTGAACATCATCCCTGGGGCAGCAGGTAGAGGGAACAGCAGGTGTGAAGAACTTTTGCTTCTTTCATCATCAGCAAGGGGGAGATGTTTCTACCATCGTGTCCCTGATCTGCATGCTGCACTGTGGCTAGGCATTGCTGCCTGGTCTCCATGGTCATATTGCAGGCTGATTCCTTAAAAAAAAAAAAAAAAAAAAAAGGCTACAGCATGCAATTTTGTCATGGCCAGTAAGCACAGCTGTGATGTGGTTAGCTAAGCCCAGCTCTGCTGGAAGTTCACATGCTCTAGCTTGCAGAAAGCTGAACATTTTCAAGACTGCACAAGTCAGGCCCTCAGAAATGTTGATGGGAGAGGAAATCAGTAATCCTCATCAGGTTTACTGTCTCAGGCTGCATTTGTTTCTCTGTTCTGGGAAGAAGATAAGCCCTGAAGAGCTTGTCATGACAAGGACTGAATAGAGCCTTTCCCTGTAGGCCAAACCCTGAAAAGTACACCTGGATTCCAAGCTCCTCTTGCCCCTGATTTTTTAGCTGCTGTTCCTGACCCTTGTTGCTTTTCCTTCCCCATGTCCTTCTGAGAAGTGCTGGGGGAAATGGTATGGTTATGGTGGCTGGGAGGTAAGTCTGGCCAGGAGGTCTAAGGAAGGGCTTCAGAGATACCTCTGACTGCTTTGCAAGGTATGGAGGCTCACAATGCTCTTGGGATGGTTGCATTTATACCGCAAAATACTAAAGAAATAGGGGAATGAAGGAGTGTTCACTGTCTCTGCCAGATTTTCTTTTGGATCCTCAGGCTACCAAATGCAGCAAAAATGTAGCACTCGTATAACATCTGTGTGAAGTATTTGGGATCTGTATCAAGGCATGGGATTCCCTTTTCAGACCTTAATTAATGCAAGAGACTAGTCATCAAGGTTTATTTTAGCATCAGTGGGCTACAAATTTAGAAAGCAAATTAATAAAGGCAGAAAGCATGATAGTGTGCAGTAGAAAGGATTTTATTGGTACTAACAAATCTGATTTATCAGAGCGCGGCAACACTTCAGGGAACAATGCAGAGGAATTAAGTTAAATTTACACAACAGCAAAGTAAAAAGGGATTACGTGCAGAACAGGATCATGAGCAGAGGTCTCATACAAAGGCGAACAGGGTGTCTGGGCTTGCTTCTCAGGGAGGTGGTGGTGCCAGTCAGCCCCAGAGGACTCCTGCTGCAGCCCTGCTGCTCACTCAGAGGCTGTGGATTTGCTCTGCCCCCTACGAGGTCTTGGCGCAGGGGAGATCACAGCGGGGCTTGGAGGGGCAGTATGTCGTCTTGCGGGTGTAAGAGGTGTAGGAGTACCGGCCACCTGGGGCAGCCCCAGAACCTGAGGGGCTCTGGACATCCTGGGAGCTTCCAAGGCTGAAGGAGCTGCCCAGCCCCAGTGGGGCTGAGCTGCCCACAATGCTCTCCTGAGGGCAGGAGCTGAGGATGGGGCCCGGGAAGGTGATGACCACAGGCGGGGGGTAGATGATGGCTCGGGAGTCCCCACAGGAGGCAACGCAGGGCTGGCTGCAGGCGTTGGCGAAGGGCTGTGGGCAGGTCGCCTCACAGGGCGAGGGGCGGCTGTAGTTGCAGGTCTGCTGGTAGGAAGCCATCCTTCTGCCTGGAGACGAGCCTGAAAGACACGGGGTGGGGAGAGAACAGGCCAAGGGTAGCAGCGTGGCAGTGTTTGCATATGGGAGCCTTCCCTTATCCAAAACAGTGACAGTGAAGGAACACATTCAGAGAACAAGTGCCCCAAGTAAATCCTTTATAAATGAAGGTCAGAAAGCTAAAATACATTTTACTCTATTCCCTGTTACCCTGTTCCACATCTTGAAATGATGCTTACAGCTCTCTCTACCTGAATTTCTTTAAACAGAATTAACATTTTTAGCTTAACTCTCCCATGTCCCCCAGAGAAAATTACTTACTTGGTTCAACAGCTGATGGAAAAAAAGGAGAACTGAAGTGGTTTGGAAGTGCTTGGCTGCAGGTGCTTTTATACTATTCCCCAGTTTGCCTGGGGGAAGCAAAGCATTCTTGTCCTCATTAGTCCTCCTTGTTCCTCCAACCACCAAATACGCTTTGTTTGCATGTGTCAATCAAGGTAATTGCTTGGCATATTGTTTCTTGTAACTGAACTACTCCACCCGAGATGGCATTACATCTGCATTGCTGTCCACAGTTGTCATGTCAAAATGGTGGGGGGCATTTCTGTCTTTGCTATAGCTGTTTTGGCTTTGTTGTAAATAAAGGGATATTGATTTACTTTGCTGTGAAGCTGCAAAATAAGTTTTCACAATATGTTGTTGCATTTAACTTTAACATCTGTATATGATTTGGTCACATTCTGGTGCTTGCTTGGATTTCTTGGTGTTATAAATACTAAGTCAAAACTAGCATTAAAGGTTCCAGACTTCTGTCCAAAGCCATAGCAGTCTGATTCTTTAATTACTATTTCAGTTTAACTTTTCAGCTTTTCTAGCAATTCATTTACAGAGAAAGAAATCTGTGTTTGAGAAGAAATATTTGCAAATCATTCTTTTTAAATTTAAAGTCCATCCTTAGAATTGGACTGTTAGCTACAATATGATGTATGGGAAATAGTTTTGCAATACCCAGATCAGAGCATGGCAAAACAGGATTTTGTGTTTATTTAGATAATCAGATTTACTAGATTATGCCCTGTTTAATGTGACAGGTCTTAAATTTTACACATGCAACATGGAAATTCATGTCCAGCTCTCAGCTGATGTATCTGGCCTTAGAACCAATATAGAACATAAAAGTATTATCAAATTGGTCAGCCTTAACTTGGGGAATATCCTTTAATCTTAAAGGTTTTATTTATCATCATGCAGTGCTTACCATATTTGAAAACAGAAGTGCAGAAAAAATATGGTTACATGTTGGAAACCTGTGTTAGCCACCACATTCCTGCCCTGTTATTTTCTAGACTGAGACAAGTCAGAAGCTCTGTGTGTTATGTTTGACAGTATCAATTGTACAGCCTTAAGTTCCCGTAAATGAATTTTTCTTCTGGTTGTGCACAGTAATTTTTCTTCCCTTTGTCTTGGAGATGTGTATTTAGGTTGTCAGTAGCTTGGAGCTGTACACTCTCCTGTTTTGTTTCTTGCAGTTCTCCAAACAATGGTACTTGACTCAGTGTCAAAATACAGGAAATAAAAGAAAGAGGAGTTGGTTGCTCAGGTGCTCCTCCCAGCTCTCCTTCTGAATCAACGGGTGGCTGAGTGCATTATTTAGTCTGATTTCATGATAGAATTATTAAAAGCCAATAAAAATAGTCCAATTCACCTGAGTGGTTTTGTATAACACAGTGAAAAAGCAACATTTTTGCATGAAAATACAGATTTGGTATTTCCCATATGCCACTGCCCTGCCACTCGACTGTGCTCATTCTGGCAGCAGGAACTGACTCTGCCTTGTGAGCTCCTCAGACCTTCAAGTGTATTGGCAGCATGGGTATGTGTTATTCAGCATGCATCTTGACTAGCAGATGGCTACTTTGACAGTCCTTTCCATAGAGTAGCAACCACCTTGTAAATACAGAAAAAACTGTAGCCATCCAGGTCCACCTGGATCACCATCCTTCATTCTATCATCCTTTTGAGAATCCACCCTAATGCAGAAGATCATTGGTGTTGTATTGCCAAACTTGACCACGATCCATCTGGCTTACTAAGGATTTAATTCCAGAGGGATTTCACAGGACCAAGGAGAAGGTGTTGCAAGGCTTGGAGAACCCAGTGCGAGGACTCCCCAGTATGGTCTTCTAGGTCTGACAGATCCTGGGAGTTGGCTCATAAAACTCATTTCATCTTAACTGCCTTCACAGATTGTTGCATACTTTAGGTACGCACTACAGTGTTTTTTGTTTTGTTGTGTTTTGATTTTTTGGTTTGATTTATTCTGCCTCCAAGTCAACCTTTCCCTTTTTGCAGTTTTGTACTATATTAAGCATTTTGCCCAGCAGGTGAAATACAGTTCTGTGCAAGCCTGTCTAACACCCACATGAAATGGGAAATTACTACTGATGATTTCTAGAAGGGATGATTAAGATGGAGGCCAAATAATTTACCAAACATCTCTTGGCAATTAAGTGAGACTTTGGGAGGAGATCTCAGGCATGTCTTGTACTTGTTAGTATTATTTATAATTGTAACTCTATTATCTGACAGCTTATGTAAATGAGGTTGGCACCCAGATACCACGAAAATGGAGAGCTGGGACAGTCACTGCTCTCAGGAACCAGTATCAGAGCCAGCTAAGTCTAGGTACGAGATGAAGGATTACTTCCCCTCATTGCACTGGAGAGGCTTACGCAGAGGGCGGGCTGTCCTCACCCCAGTGCATGTAGGATGACCAGGGTGTCTTAAAAACCTCTCCCCAAATTCTTGGCAAAGGGCCTACTGGAAATCTGTTTTGACTTCTGTGCATTAACTGGGATGTATTTAACCTGTCCTGGGTCTTGACTTGATATGTTGTCTTCTGTGTTGTAGTTTCCCTAGTAGAATCAGGACCAAGACCAGGGTAATGTATCTTTCTTTAATAAATAGCAAAGACAAGAGTGCATTTCCATCCTACCTGATACAGCCACAGAGGCACAGATTACAGCTCACAGCAGGGCAGGGACATGAATTTTGCTGTCAAGAGGTAGTCATCATGTGTAATTTAATTCAGCACTTCAATTAATAAATGCTGTAAGCAATATTTTTGACATATAAATCCTTTAAAAATCATTAAATTTAACAAGGTACAGGAGGGCACCCATCATTTGACCATTCACTGTGGTCTATGGTCTCTTACATCAAGTGAGGAGCTAGATAAAATTTCCCATTGTAAGTGTATTTATTCCAAACTCCCATATGTAGCTGGACCAGGATCCACTGTCTGAAAGGGTCCTCCATGATGTTTCAGAATAAAGGAGTGGTTAAAATTGATATATTTTGTAATAACTTGTGCATGATATTAATTCTGCCCTAGTGTCTTTAAGCAAAGACATTATTTTTCACCTTGTTTGAACCTCTTAGTTTTTAAATCCTGATTCCAGTCCCTCCATAACCCTTTCAAAATAAGCTGTAGAAATCAGCTATTAACATCAGAAAGGATCCTGTATCACAGAGTTTTTTCTCTGTAAATGTGAACAGGATGATCACCATAACTTAAGCATTGTAGTGCTGAAATCTGTAGATTTTTCCACCTGTTGAGGAAAATGAATGGAATTTAAATACAAACAACAACAAAATACACACACACAAACACACACACACAAAATAAAACCAGAAATGTTTCTTGTTTAGGTCTTGTATTCAGGTATTAGTTTCATCTCACTTTCTAACTAAAAGGTTTGAACAAAACCAATACATTATATCCCCCCCCCAGAATTCTCTTTATTTATTTTTTTTTCAAATCAGCAGTTCTCTCTCCTGCTGATCTGATTTGCATGTGCTCTGAAGCTTGGACAAGTGAAGGAAGGAAGTTAATTTCTGTAATGAGTAGTAAGAAATGAAGGATGAATACTGTCCCTATTTTGAGGTGTAAGATATCCACACGCTGCCACGTGGATGTGAGACCATTCAACTAAGAATTGCTTGACAGCAAATACGCAAAGAGATTCCTCCACCCATAAACGTGACAAATGCAGGAAAGTTTGTTTTGTAACAAGGAAGGACCGCATGCCCGATGTGTGGCTCAGAACCTGGAGCTGCTCTGAGGAAAAGTATAAAAGCGGTTGGAGCACGGAGCAATTCATTCCACTCCTGCCTTCTCTTCCATAGTGAACTGAGTAAGTTGTACTTCAGTTAAATCTGTTCTATGAATTTAAAAGCCACTTTAATAAGAATTTTAATGTACTTATGTCTGAGCATTTGATGTCTTTGAATGTTATTGGAAAAAGTTATTTTTAAAAGGTTCTGTAACTTTGTTCTGCTTGGCAGGCTTAGAAGGGCTTTATACTGAGAGCAAAGGGCTTCAAGACCTAGTAGTAAATTTTGGTGAAAGAACACCTAATAATTTTATCTAGGTCTTAAACTGCTTTGCAAATAAAAACAATACTTTCAGGAATATTTTCAAAATATGTTGTGAGACTGAAATGTTGTCTGTCCTTCATGAGGCTTTGATGACTTTTAGCAGATCATCTTCAGTGTTTCTGCATATGAATTGCAATCAGATTTTATACTTAGCTATAGAAAATTAACTTTCTGAATATTGTGTGATGTGGACAAGTGAGGGCTCCCCTTTGCCGCACTGCCACCTTTGACCTCTGCTCTCCCCACCCCGTGTCTTTCAGGCTCGTCTCCAGGCAGAAGGATGGCTTCCTACCAGCAGACCTGCAACTACAGCCGCCCCTCACCCTGTGAGGCGACCTGCCCACAGCCCTTCGCCAGCGCCTGCAGCCAGCCCTGTGTCACCTCCTGCGGGGACTCCCGTGCCGTGGTGTACCCCCCGCCTGTGGTCATCACCTTCCCAGGCCCCATCCTCAGCTCCTGCCCTCAGGAGAGCATTGTGGGCAGCTCGGCCCCACTGGGGCTGGGCAGCTCCTTCAGCCTTGGAAGCTCCCAGGATGTCCAGAGAACCTCAGGGCGCAGGGTTGCCCCAGGTGGCCGGTACTCCTACACCTCCTACACCCGCAAGACGACGTACTACCCCTCGAAGCCCCGCTGCGATCTCCCCTGCGCCAAGACCTCGTAGGGGGCACAGAAAACCTGCAGCCTCTGAGCCCTGCAGCAGGCATCCTCTGGGGCTGGCTGGCACCGCCGCCTCCCTGAGAAGCAAGCCCAGATGCTCTGTTCCCCATCCTCTTAGACCAGCTACCTGCTGACATCCCAACTCTGCATTCAAGAGGACATTTGAAAAAATAGAGAAAAGGCATCACTTTGAGTTAAAGTGGCTTACAGAAGACTAAACAGCACCACATATTAGCTCACATATATACAAACCATTGTAGTTATTTGGACTGATGCAGCCCCTGAAGAAGACAACCATGTCCTTTTGCTGCAAACCCTGCAAATACATCCTGTACTCTCTGGATTGTAATGTTCTGCTGCTGTGAAGTCCTTGTCCTGCTTTAATTAAAGCTTATATTGCACTGCAACATTTGTTTTCTGATTTCCTTTTCCCATCAGACTATAACTTTTGGACAGAGATGCTAAAATGATTCCTCATCTGAGACACAGGCTTCTTTGGGTGTTGATCAACAGCAAAGGACAAGGTGTCCTGGGTGTTGGGGGCATGCTCCACTCACTCACAAGCTGTGAACATCCTCAAGATCTTTTGTAAGGATTCCTGGTGGAAGGTGTACAACTCAATTGCAATGCTAGAGTCTGTTGGTAGACGTTATCTTCACCCTCCCCTCCCTTAAAATAGTTGCATTTAGAATCCACGTTACTTCTTAAGTGTATCTGCTGCTCAGAGCCATTTGCCAGTGGCAGTCCTAGGCACAGATGTAGGTTTCTGTCCCAGGAAGGGTCTGGCGAGTGCTCCTGCCAGGAGGTGGGCCCAAACAGCATGGAAGCTGCAGTTTGCAGTACTCTGGGGGTATCTAGGGGGGGTTCTCTTGCTCTAAGAGCTAAAAGTGAGGGGCTGCAACTCTTCTTTCCAAGGTGCTGAGTACTTTTGGCCAGAGGAAAACTGCTTTTTGGTGACTACTAGAGACTTAAAGCATCATCTGCAAGAGAACAGGTAGCTCAGGACAAAATGAAGTCTTTGAGACAGAGGTGGAACAAACACTAGGCTGGTGCTGTGCAATACGGCTTTTAATGTGTGAGAGAAGCAAAGCTGGCAGTTGCAGTAATGCAGGGAGTAAAGACAGACATTTCAGGAGTTTCAAGTATTAAAACCAAAGTTTTACAGTACAGTCATGCATTTGGTACAAGAAGGTCTGCTTTCCTTATTACAGCTGCAAATTTGAGTCATATGTCCTATTTTAACCCTTTTACAATATACTCATTTTAAAGCAGATAATAGTAAGACAAATGAGGTTTCCATTATTCTTCTACTCTAGTGTTGTGGAAGGCCACAAAACAGTATTCACATTCTTAGACACATTAAATTAACCTCAAGAACATTGAGGACACCTCAAACAATACTTGCAATGCACAGATATACATTGTTTTTGTGTGTGTGTAGCTGAACATCCAGCCCATCGCCAAGGCCAGTGCAATAAATGCAGAGGTGGAAAGGTAGAAACAAAAAATGCCAAAAGCTTGAAGTGTTAAGTGGAAAACATGCTTATAGGTTGAGCTGGTTATGTTTTCCAAATAAGAAGTACATTTTCTTGAAAATGGAGCTTCAGGTTGATTAAAATTGTAAGTTAAATCCATCTACATGAGGTGAAAGTGACAACAGTTTTGCAAAGGAAAAATGGTTAAAAAGTGTTCTAAACTGTTTAACTTTGACCTCTCCTTAGGACTAATCAATTCTACTCACTGCTTTAAAATCTAAAGTGCTGTTTTGAAAGGGTTCTGATTTTAAAAAATCATTTTTATGTTGTTTTCAAAGGGGATTTTTATCTTCTTTGAGTAACTAGTTTTCTTCACTGAACTAAATCTTTTATTTACTTTTTTTGTGTGTGTGTGTTTGTGCAGCTCTACCTCTAAGCCTGTTTTTCTGGACACTTCAGAGAGCACCCAGCTCTTGCCGGCTTCATTCAGAGCTGGGAGGTCTCAGCTCTGCTCAGACTCAGACCCAGTTTCCCATCCATAATTTTCTGCTACCCTGGTCGCTCCGTGCAGTGAACCTCTCCACTGTATTTAGCATGGCCCCGAACTTCCTCGGCTGTAAGTGCTATACCGGCGGTAAGAGTATGGGCTACAATACCCCCTGCCCAGTGGTGGGAATGCAGAACTGTAAGACCTGCTGTAATTGCATGCACTCCCAGAGCCATAAGCACCCCCAAAAAGAAGGGAGCCCCTTAAACCAACAGGATTTCCATAGCCCCTGTAACCAAGGCAGCCCCCAGCACCAAAAGGGACGCCGACGCCAAGTGGTCCAGCGCTGCCCACCACGCTTTCCTGTGGGCAGGAGCTGAGGATCGGCCCTGGGAAAGTCAGGACGACGGGTGGTGGGTACACAACTGCTCTGGAGTCATCGCAGGACGTCACACACAGCTCATTGGAAGCGTTGGCCAGGGGTGGAGGGCAGCTCACTTCGCATGGGTTGCTGTATGGTACACAGGCATCTCCGCAGTAAGACATGGCTCTGCAAGGCAGGTGGGTCTGAAATGCAAGGGGAAATCAGAATAATGCCCCGTGCAGTGATGGCTACTACACACCTGTCCCTTCATGCACTTGGGACAGAGGATGCATGGGCAGCACAAGTGGCAGAGAGGCTTGGGGAGCTGGATGCTTTGCTGAGGCATGTGAATACATTGCTTTCTGTAAATAGCTAACCTGAGGGGAACAACATCAAGAAAGTCTCATTCCATTTTCAAGCTTAGCCTGGACTTCTAACAGTATTTGGAAACAGAAAGGTCATTTCAGGGCTTGGCAAAAGCTCCAGCAGCTGCAGGATCCTGCTCTCAGCAGCTCTCCCGATGGTGCCCTGTATTTATCAGGAGAGTTTCAGCATTCCTCGGGGCACTGTCTGCAGTGCGTATCTTCTTGGCTTAAGGCATGGATTAAATACAGAATAAATGTTCCCACAAATGGATTAAATACAGAATAAATGTTCCCACAAATGCTTGCAGTTAAGGAGCCCGTTACAGCAAATATTAGCACAAGTACAGTGGTAAGTGACACCAGGCAGGGCCTGCAGATAAAACAGCTTGTCCTGTAGAGAAGGGGAGAGCTGTTGCTTGAGATCAGATCTGGAATCAGGCTAGCCTACTGCTTTCTCGCTAAAAGACACTTATCCTACTTTCTTCTAACTTTCTGTTAGAAAAACAGCAACAACCACCACCCAATAACAAGAAAAACATTGCGGGACTTATTTTTCAGAACAAATTTGTGCCCTATCCTGAAAACTGAGGGCTTCTATGAGTTTCCACAGACCTAGACTTTAAATACACACAGGAGAGTAGAATCTGTGAATGCCTGAAAGGAGAAAAAGGGTTAAAATTTTAAACTTCAGTAGATGTATATTACATAATGAACATGTGATTAGATGAAAGTCTGGCTAAATAACCATCCTAAAATTATCTCCAGTATCAGTGTACTTCTATAGCAAGACAAAACAAGGGAGAGAATTGAGTCCCCATATGCTCAATAGCAAATGTCTAAAATCCACATGGGACTCAAAATCCCCCATTACCTCCCCAGATCTGTCACAGAGCCCACAGTAGACTGCTTGCTGTCAAGACATGGTTATAGCTGACAGCTCTAGCAATTCTGAGAGTCACAAAGCTTTGCACCAAAACAAAAAGTAAAGATGCGGTAGTCAAAATAATAAGCCCAGACTTACTCAAGCTGCTGAAGAAAGAAAGCTGGGAGAAGTAGGTAAACAGCCTTGAGCTGAAAGTGCTTTTATACTTCCTCTGACTGCCTGGAGGCTAGAAGACCTATTTGTTGGCGATTATCTCATTTACTTGTAAATCAGATGATACTTGTGGATCATTCAACTGCTGTAATTATTCTGCTTAGAGTTAATTGTTAGACAGTTCTGAGCCCCACACAGTGTGACGCCCATCTCAGAAGTGACTGAGGTTTCTTTATGATCACTAGTTATAGCTGAAAAGTTTATTTTCAAAGAAAGTGTGCAAAATCCCTGATTAGATTTTTGAAAAGCTTGGCTTGAATTCCTTGTTCAATGTGTTGAAGAAAACCAAATCCTCTGGCTGGAAGCAGAGCTGGAGACTAAATATATCTGTGGCCTCTCCATTTCCATGGAGAATCATAACTTCTTTACACAAGGAAATAACAAAGGTATCATTGGAGAAGTAGGGCTTGTATCATTTGTGCTAGATGCGTTTAATCAGGAGAACTTAATTTAGCACACTGCAAGGACAGTTTTCTATCTCTTTTGAAAAATGAAAGTCCACATTTTATGTAGGGTAATCCCCTTTGCTATCTTTTCAATTGATAGAACAAATTTGTACCATGACCAGAAGGCTCATATACGTAGGAACTCAGTTTCAGTATAGTGTGACCAAAATTTGTCTTTCATGGCAAAGCTGATAACCTTGACCTGCAGAGATATGAAGGGTCTGTTTAGGGGGATAAGATCATGTTTTAAAGTGAAACTATTACTCATTACCAAGACTTAAAAACTGTAGCAACATGTCATTAATTTTATTATAGCACTGTATCTACACCACGTTAATCACACAGAGGTACTTTGAAGTCCTTTATTCTGTGGAAAAATTAGAACAACCCAGATAAGCATTGCTGAGAGCTTCCTCATAACCATCCCACATACTTTAAACATAATTTATGCCATAATGGACAGGGCTTAAATTGTCAAGAGTGTAAACAAGCACGAAAGAAGAATGAATTGCAGAAAGGCATGTATGTTTATACTGCTCGGCCTACACGAGGCACCCTCTCTTTTATCCCGCCGAGCCAAAAGGCAAAACGCCTGCTCAGAAAGCTGCTTCATGCCACCCGTTGGGGTTGGCAGTGGCAGCTTGCAGCTGCCATGGCAATGGACCTTGTCTGAAGGCCCACTTTATATATTTATAAATGCAGAGCTTGTGTTCAGAGAAAGGAATGTCTCTGCCAAGATAACCATGGCTATTGCAACCAATGCCTCTGTCAGCGTCTGTCATTTTGGTGAAGTGTGGGTTTGCCATTACATTTTATCCTTGTCCCATGGTACCTCAAAGGGACGATACCTTCAGCCAAACTCAAAGCAGGTGAGGATGGGGAGGCACCGTGCCCCATGCCAGGGGTGTTACCATCAACAGCTACAGGCACCTACATTAACCAGATACTACACTGGGCTCATTCCTATGGAATTCCTTAGGAACCACCTAAGAAATTAAAAGGGAAGTAACCAAATCATCCACCACAGCAGGCAGAGAGATCTCTGCAAGGGCAGAAGCTCAGAGGGGCCATGAGGCATTGATCTAAAACCTGCCAGGTTGTTTAAAAGCTGCAGCCAGTGAAAAGAGGGAGATTCCCCCAGAAACGCAGAAGAACAGCTGGGGAGCACTGACACCAACATTGCCTTTTGTGTAGACTACAGAGGGACTTCAGCCGGCTGGCTAAGCCCTAAGTGAGGTGTCTGAAGTGAGTTCCTCCTACGTTTTGTTTCTCTATGCAGAGGACAAAAGTTTTTTGGGATGGAATGTCAAGTTTCTCTAAGCCTGAAACACATGGCAAGGAGCCATAGTGATAAATCAGTAAAAATAACACACAAATGTGACTGAATTCCTGGAGGAAGATTCCAGACCTGTATTTGACACAGCTGACACATTTCTGGGGGATCAGTAGAAAAATTCAGATTGGAACTTTTAGACTTGTGAATTTATGTAGTCTGTAAAGTCCAGTAACTGTTAGCTTAGGTTATATTGGACACCCTCAAGGGACAAGTACTGCACAAACTCAGGTCATGAGACATTATGAGTTTACCATATAAGTATAAAATAATAGCATTCAAAATTGCAGGGGACAGCTTTATAGTGCTAGTAGTGGTACTTCTATTTAACAATTAATAGGTGCAAGAACAGTAGTGACTGTTAAGGAACAATGCTCATGCTAATTGTTTTAAAGCTGACTTTAACAGCTTTACCTGCACCTTTGCTAACATTTACCCTCAGCAGTCCCGCTTCCTCTGGTCAGCACTTTGGTCTCTAGCACCTGTGAGTCATCAGCAATAAACAAATAATTTATAGCATCAAAATATGACTTTAGGGATGAGTTTTCTAGGTGAGTTCAGAGCTCCTGTAGCTTTGATGATGGTTTGCTGACCAGGGAAAACTGGACTTGTTTTACTTATTTATTTATTTATTTGTTTTAATGGGGAATGTATGCATTGTCCTGTCAGATCAGACCAGATCTTCCCCTGCAAGCCTTAGAAAGGACAGGATGGATGCAGCAGTGCACAGTGCCTGCCTCAGGACCCCAGGAGAGCCCCGGCACACACCCATAGCTCAGGTTAGATGCTGCAAGGC
Source organism: Oxyura jamaicensis (assembly GCF_011077185.1). NCBI lineage: Eukaryota > Metazoa > Chordata > Aves > Anseriformes > Anatidae > Oxyura > Oxyura jamaicensis. The sequence continues at coordinate 1,823,412 of NC_048917.1, read as the reverse complement.
TGCCCAGCAACAAAAACTTCTAAAGAAAGCCTACAATTCAGAAGTGATGAACTGTATAATACCACATGTGTTGGAGCTATTGCCTCCAAACACCCATCAATTAGACCTGATTAAAATCACCATGGGGATGGACCCCAAGCTGTCATTATGGAAATCCTTCACCTCTAACCATCTCACAGGTCCTTCCCATTCATCACCCTATTCTCAGGAAGATAAATCGGCTTCCCAGCCCAGCTTAAGGCTTCAGGAATGCCGCACCATCAAAGTAGTGAATGTGCTTGTGCAACCCTTCTCTAAATGTGAAGGGTTCACCTAAACTCAGGTGATGTGCATTGGAGCATCCTCCAGGCAGAAGCTATGTGCAATGCAGCCATCTCCATGGGAGCAGGGGCTCCCTGCCATAGCCATGCTCTCAGCTTAGACTATGGGGCTTCCAAAAAAATTTAAAAACTTTAATAAAGTTTTGGTTTAACCAACATACTGGGACTAAGGCTGTCAGTCAAAACCTGCTTGGGGAATTAACACCAGTGTTATGTTTCAGAGAGGAATAATTACTCAACAGTGGGGCGTCTCGCTCCAGCAGTTACAAGGATGCTAATAATCCTGGGCATCACTGTGGTCAGAAAGCTTTAACATCGCCTGAAAGTCCTGTTCTGAGCAAGCCCAAGACTTTCCCAGGCTGTTGCTCCAGGGATCTCCACAGTGACTCAACATAATCTAGAGATCATTTTGAAACACTGGCAGTGAGCAGGTCAACAAAGAAAAAAAACAAGAGCAGATTAAGTACAGAAACACAAATATGGTGAGTAGTGATGAGTACTTCTGGGGCACAGAGCTGTGTCCTGACCTTTTCCAAAGAAGCACAGCCACCATCACCAAGAGCTTTGTCACCAGCCTGGTTTTGCTATATTAATTACACCATGTCTTTTTCTCTGTCCACAAATAGGCTTTGGTCTGCATGTACGTGCCATGCTGTGGTCAGATTTGAGTTTGGATGGTGCTCAGCTCCACATGAGAGCATTTGAAAGAATATTTTGAACGTAGGTCTCTCTAGCTGTCTTATTTGGAATGTATCTGTTGCTTATGCCACCTAGAGTCTGGTGATTGATTTTTGGAGGCTGGCATAGCAGTGTTGCAGGGAGGGAATACGAATTTGCATGGGAGGATCTACCTCTTACGCATTACCTTTGCGAAAGAATATCTTTTGGTTCATTAGCATGTTTTACTGACTCAAGTTTTGGAAACTATTACCTTGAAGATTTGTAGGGGTGATTCATGCGCATTGATTAAATCTTGATGAGGGATATGGCACTGCGAGCATTGTGCTTGCCTAAATGTGTGATGAAACATTGCTAACTGCTTTGAAAATGCTGCTTGCTCATAATGCAATAATTGCTGATACTTGACAATCTTTTTACTACCGTATTGGTCTTTGTATGGCATTCTAACATAGCTGTTCTAAAGAATAACCGTAAGTAGCCAAGTGCATGGCTTGGGGCCAGGTAGCTCTGAAGGGGAGTGACACGAAGGTGAAGGCTTCTGAACTCACCCCAAAGGGGCTTTTTTGCCATTCACTGATCCATGGGGGCCAGACTTTCCAGAGATATTATATTGAATATGCTGTTCTGAAAATTTGCCACTTACTTTGGTCCCTTCCTCACCTGCAAATATGAACCAATACTCCCCTGAACCACCTTTCTTCTCCTCCTTGTCTAGCTGTCTTTCCTTGCTACCATGGTGAAATCCGTCTTATTTCACTTATATCAGAGCAACCACACACCAGAAATCAGCTGTGGTGTTGAGGAAATACTACAGTTTATGTTAGACATGTCAAAAGATAGCAACAGCTGAGTCTGATCCAAGCTTCTCAATGGAAGCAATTCATTTAGCTTTAAGGAAGCAATTATCTTTTCTGTAAAAAGTGACATAATAACTACTCTCTTTCCATAAAAACATTAGCGATGGCATAAAGTGGTGAAAAGTAAAACAGCAGAGAAAGTGAGGTGTCTCACGATGTAAACAGAAGAAGAGATCAAGGGAGGGAACTGGTGTGGGCTTTTCACCAGACTAATTTTTACAAAAGGCAGCAGCGAAGGTTTTGCAGAGGCTGTGGATTTGCAGCAGCTCTCCTGGGCATATAGTTGGCAGCAAGGACTCTGGACGTGAACCTAGACCATATTCATGGCTGGTTCACATGAGCTTGGTGTGGGTCATGTTCCTTGACTTGAAGGTGGACTTGTGCTCCTGGATGTGCTTGGAGCACACACCTCAAAATCACCCCAGGGCCCGAGTCAGAGCAAGCAGATGCCACAGGAGGGCAGCAGCTCCGGCACGGAGCTGGGCACCCAGACCTGCATTTCAACCAGGTCCTGGTGCCCCACTGGCCTCTGTCCCCACAGGAGACACCAGCCTGCCCCAGAGCACGTCCCCAAAGGCTGGCAAGGGAGATGGAGATGAGGAGGAGCTTCAGAATCTAGTGATGGAGAAGTTTCCTAATTGCCCCATCAGACTATTTCACCTATAGGAAGAAGATGGGTTCCTGGCTTGTGCCAAACATCTGCATTAGTAGCTTCTGTGTTTGTCTTAGGAGCTGCTTTATTGCTCTGATTTTCCTGTTTTCCTATGCTTCCCTATCTTCCCTAACATCCTATTTGTTTAACCTCTGGAAACAAGCTGGATTTGTGGTGGGGAGTTGGGGGGAGAATGTTGCTAATTGTGAATGCACAGCGTTAAGTTCTTGTAGCCTGTGAGCTTGGGGCTTAACAGGATTTCAGTCTTAGAGGCTTCTTTAACAAAAACACTTAAGCTGCTGAGGTATTAGCCCTTGAAGTAGCAAAGTGTACTTGGAGGGATAAAACCAGCTTTGTGGTTTTGTTTGTTTGCTTAAAGTGTTTTTTTTTTTTTTTTTTTTTTTTTAAAAAAAAAAGGATCTTTTAAAAAAATTTGATCACCTAGACAGTGTTCTTGTATTTCTGGAAGTATTCAGCTAAGGGATGTATTTCATGAGCCCCTCTGTTAAACTTGAGATGACTGGAAACAGCCATGTGTCTTGATCAGTGACATGGAAGTTACCATCATAAAACAAAAGAAAAGCAACTTTACATTGAAAAACAACAGTTTACTAGGAAAAAAAATATCCTGAGTAAATATGGAGATAAATGCCTTTGAAATCATAACCTTTTTTTCCAAATCAGAGTTATTACAGAGTCTTGGGGAATGTAACCCAAGTAATATACTATTAGCATTATATTAACATACCACTTTACATGTGTAATACATCAGTACGTGCTTGTGAAGCACCCTGACGGCCCTTTGTTCTACGGAAGTCTTGGGATGTTTCTGGGTGGGTATAATTGCCAGAATGACATGGTATTTCCTAGGCACAGAAAGACCATGACTTAAATAAGCCAACACATATATGTAGCCATTAGAGAAGAAGGAAATGAACATGATCTTTAGAAGAAAAGCAGCATGTGAAGTTGCTTGGTGTGAGCAGGACCCACCTGACATCCCAAACGGCGTCTGCCCAGAGGGACCTGCTGCTGGCACCAGCCGGGCAGACATAAGTACCTGGGTCTTTGACCAGGAAACCCTGGAACAAGTAAGAAGCTGGTGCTCCAGGTCCCCAAATGGCTGCTAATATTTATGCATGAAGAGGAGTTCTGTGCATAAGCAGGCTGGAAAAGTTTTAATGCAGAAATATGAAGAATAACTGCAACCTGTCTCAGTATTGTTTGTTCATAGAAGACTTCCAAATAGCAGTGGACACGTGAGAACATGACATTCTTTAAAAATGCACATTTTGCTATAATCTTGAGGTATATACCTTAGAAAATACAGATCCACATTTCTCTAGAACTTGTGCTTACCTTTTTCCAGGCTGCAGCCTGGATTGTACAGCCGACATCCCATTTTTGCACTGGTGCCTGCACTGCAAAATGAAATCCTCAATTTTCCATGGGCATCAAGTTTTGAGTGGCTTAGGCTTAGTCTTGAGGCCAGCCTCTGTTCCCCTATATAAGGCTGAGTGTCGCCAAGAGAGCATTGCAAATGAGTAGCAGAGGAAAAAGGAGATTCAGAAGGCCAGTGGTTTGATGCAGCAGCCTTTTAATGTAAATGTAAAGTGGAGTAAACATTTGCAGAAAGAATAATGCAGGCTAAAAGGAGTATATTTCTAGAGACAAGAAAAGCTAAAACCAGTCACCCATCCCAGTGTGATGCATTTCATTAAGATGTTCACTTTCCTGAGATTCCTGTTGAGTCTGACATTTAAATCCCTTTGTGTGCTTTAGTTTTTTATTTTTATTTTTTATATCACGGTCAAAGTCAAACTGGGTAGAGAAAGTTAAAAGCGCAGATGTAAGATGCAAAGCCACAAGGATAAAGAGAGCACTAATCTAAGCTAAAGCACTATGTTGGAATTAGAAGTAGGGTCCTGATTTTCAGAGTGCTTCCCTCTACAGTAGGAAGAACCCTGAAAGCCATGCCTGTAAATCATGCATCATATCCTTTCACTTCTTTGCTTGTTCTTTTCCTGGGATTATACTCTGCTTTTGGCTGATCACAGCTTCTTGCAGAAGCCCCTCTGGCAAGGATGCTTCCAGCGGGTGGAATAAGTGTAGGAGCACTCTGGTGCACACTGGGGCACGCATGGGGGCTCACATGGGGGTGGGCACGGGGGTGGGCACGGGGGCGGGCACGGGGGTGCACACTGGGTCACACACTGGGGCACACACTGGGGCACACACTGGGGCTCACACTTCGTCACAAGCTTCGGGGCGCACGGCTCGGTGCAGGGCAGCACGCACTCAGCACCCTTCTGTGTTGAACCAATGGGTACGCCTGACTCGATGACCGGGGCCAGCTCAGCTGATTCCGTGGAGCCCACGACGGTCTCCTGCGGGTAGGTGGTGAGGATGGGTCCTGGGAAGGTGACGACCACAGGAGGAGGGTAGATGATGACACGGGAGTCAGGGCAGGCGACAACGCAGGGCTCATTGCAGGCGGCGGCGCGGGGCTCGGGGCATTTCACATTGCAAGGAGCAGCGCATGGCTCAACACACACAGTTTTCTCACAGGACATCGTTTAGCTGTGCTGTAGGCCTGCAAAAAAGGAGCAAATATAAACCCCAGGAGCCGGTAGGACAGGATCAATGCTGGAGCCAAGCTAATGTGAGCCCTGAAGGTGGTAGATGGGTTAATACCCATCCTGTTCTGCTTTGCTTTGCTCTTCCCTGTGTGCCCTTTCAAAGCCAAATTCCTTCTCACAGATGCCAAAAACCTCTTCAAGGCTGCTGTTTAAATAACGTAGATATGTAACATCTGTTCTCCTATGTAAATTGGACTCCAGAGGCTAAATTCACAGTAAAATTAGGGTAATACCACACGAAGCATTGAAGAAATGGAAAACATGTGACAAGTTTTACTGTGCCAAATTGACATATTCTCTGGACTATGAAGACAAAAGGCAGAGAGGTGTAAAATCCCAATCTGATATGTAAAGGAGTCAATCTTATAAAGAATGAGGATGTTTTCAGTGGAGTTAGTTTGTAACAGGTGACTTCTATCCAGTATACATCAAGCTCACTTAGAAAATTAAACAAATATAATACTTTTGCAAGAGCACAAGAGGAAAGCTGAAGCCTAGCAAAAACTTGAATGAAGGTCTCCTGAATTCAAATATCATAGGGAGTGAAACTATTCAAAAACCAAAAACCTGAGCTGGCTTTTTTTTTTTTTAAAAAAAAAAAAAAAGGATGGGGAGGTAATTTGGAAAATATAATAAAACTACATTTTGAGATGTCATTTCAAACGTATCCAAATTCCAAATCAACCGGCCAAATGAAGGAGCTAGGCTATCTGTTGTCTGAGATTGAATGGAATACTTTGGTTTTAGCCAAAGAGATTACTTATTTTTTTGTCTAGTTGAAAAGCATATTATAAAAGCCTGGGTGGAGCTCAGTTTGACTCAAGCTCTTTTTCTTGGATTAGTTTATTTTGTCATTGTTTTTTTAGACACAATGCCAAAATACACATTATTCACTTAAACTTCTCCTGACCCTTAAACTCTAATCCAGACATTATCTTCAGGTTCCCACCCTTTCATGCTAATTCATCTATTAATTCAGTTGACCTGCAACACTCTCAGCAGAATGAAAGCCAGAGAAAATGAATGGCTAAGAAATCAACCCAAACACAAACATACAGTACAAAACATTTATACTGGATAATATATTCTTTCACAGCCTGTTGAGTGTTTTGCATAAGAGCACTGCTTTGCATAAATAGAATAAAACCACCCAAAGCAACTTCCCAGAGAATATGCACCTTCAGCAGACATTCTCCATTTCTTCTGCATACATGCACTGACAGAAAATTTGTCAGTGCCAAGACATTGTCCTGAGCCATTCAGACCGGCAGCAAGTGCACAAGAGGGTCTCAGATGGGGTATTTCCAAAGTTTGACTGGGCACCCTGCAGGGCCACATCCACAGACATTTTGTGTCCCTGTGTCTGGCTCAAGGCCGATGGGTGACTGCAGTTTTCTCACCGTCTCAATATTTGTATTGCCTATCTCAATATATACTCTACATATCTCCATCCAAAATTAGATACAAATCAGAAGCCACAAGGTCTGAACAATGCTGCCAGATGTATACTGTTTGCTAAGATATTCTAAGGCTCCCTAAAGCATTAATACTCCATATAACAAAAGAAGAAGGTGTCTTTAATATTACTCAGATTTCAAATATAATTTTAAACTCCAGTCCATCAGTGCCTTCAAATTAACAAGCAAATTACACTTTCATGAAAATTAATTCCTGACAATAGTACAGAATCACAAAATATTAATAAAAAATTCAGCCCTGAAATAAACCCAGACATTTCAAAACTGGTAATCCTCTTTTTTTTCTTTTTTCTTTATTTTCTTCTGTTTCTCTTTAGGAAGAAGAAATTATATCAGAATCCAACTTACTCAGTTCACCGTGGAGAAGCGAAGAGAACCTGCTGGAAGGTTTCTGAATCATGAATGGTTTTATATACCTTCCCAGACCACCAGGCTGATGCAAGAAAATAACGTCATATTTGTGCATTAGGTTCCATTACTCCCCAAACAAAATTTGACGTGTAATTACAGTAATTGTTTTGCTTGCTGTTTGTGTTGATTATCCTATTCTCACCAGCATGTGACTTGAACAGTCCCATCCCCGGATTCCTTTCATTTCAGGGTTTTAAGCATCAAACCTATTCTTGCAGCCCTGAGAGTGTGAAGACAGCCTGCGGGACTAAAGTCAGGCTTGTGTGGGAGCCCTGGCCATGCTGCCAGGCTCAGAGGCTCTGTGGAACTCATCCTTTCTGTTCCTTAGAAAACAGGGGTTTGTTTTCCTTCCTTAACATCCTGACCTCCAAGAATGCATAAGAGCCTAACCTAATATTAGTAGTAAGTGTGCTCGCTAGTTTAAAGCTTGTTAGGACATGTTTACAGAAACTGTAGTCACTGCATGACTGTAGTGTCAGGATTGTCTTGGAGAGACACTCCTAGAAGGGCCAAGCATCGTCTGTGGTGCCCTGGCTCCTCACTTGATGTCCGAGTCTCTTCCAAGCAAGGATGGCTTACTGTGCAAAGGCTTGGTGTGGCAGCCTCAGCCCCATTTCAGCATGACAGGTGTCCTCCTCTGCAACAAGATCTCTGACCAAGCCCAGGAAGGAACATGAAGGGAGAAAGCTCCTTTTGGTTAAAGTGGGTTGGTGAGAGGGATCTAGGAATTGCTTGGTCTGGTTTGGATTAAGTCACCGTCCCTCCAGTCCCTTCCACTGTGGTTACGGTCACAGTTGCAACAGAAAAATGAATGAGCATGGAGAGTTGAGCTGTGGGAAGACCAAGGCAAGTGAGCAATGCTCTGGCAAAGCTGGTAATTCCCCAGGTAACATGCAGGTGGGCCAGGGAAAAGAGGAGCAGCTGATTTAGTTAAGATTGCTCAGGAAGGCTTTGGCAATATGGAGGTCTAAGACTTGCCAATCTGTGCCCAGCTTGACCTGCTGTGATGAACAGCATCTCATGCCAGGTTTGAAGCAGAGACCCAGCCCCCTTGGATGACATAGTACCATTTAAATCACTAAATATGCCCCGATTTGGAAAGGTGAATATTTGGCCAACTTGTTTTAAATAGTATGATTAGGCTAACAAATGCAGAGCTGGCTTTTAATCAAAAAAGACAGAGATCCAAATTCCCAAGGTGTTTATCATTGCCTGATTCAGAGAATCACGTGGGTGGCCCTGACATATATATTTTAAAGTGACGCTATGATTCAATACTGTGGAGTTTAATACTGGCAGCCTGTTATTAACATTATAACACCTCAATACTTTGCATGTATAAAACATCAGTGGGTGTTTGCAAAACTATCTGGAAGCATTTCCTCAGAACATTTCCAGTAAGTGTACTTGCCTAGAGGAGCCTCTGAAATCCCTTTGCTTCCAAGAGATAATTGATAGCACAGAAGTTACATCAATAGCAAACAAAAATGCATATGTATGAGAAGGAGGGAGGGGAAAGGAACCCAGAAACTCTTCAGTGTGTGCATGTACCCTTTGTTTGCGCTGGCACATCCCAAGATCATGGTGACAACTAGAATTATTATTGCCCAGCCAGTGCTGCAGATGTAAATTTCACCCTCTGTTCTGGATCTGTGTGAGGGAGATGAGAAAGGATTTTAATAGTGTCTGCCAGGTGCTGTTGTTATGGGCACAGCCCCACACACCAGCCTCTGGCAGCTTTGGAGGAGCGGAGTGCCTGGCATTCAGCTCCAGCTCCTTCCAGCAGCACCGACCCTGCCAGCAATCCTCCTGCACCCTTGCTAATGCTCAGCTCGCATGGCAGCCTCCTCCCACAGCATTTACCTGCATCTGGCGGCCTCAGAGGCACCTCCTGGTTCAGCCACCCATCCTTTGCCACGTTTCTGACTCGGGCGCTTTTCTTGCAAAGTCAGTGGCAGGAGCAGGGCTGCAGGAGGAACTGCTCTCAGCTCGCCCAGCATCAGATCATGATGTGGGAGCAGCTCCAGAGGGAGCCTCTGAGCCCAACTCTTGTATCCATGCACGCATGTATTCCCTTAGGTATATTTATTTATTTACATACATGAAGTCAGTGATGAGGAAGTATTTGTACAGTCAGTGTTGGCAAAGGGGTAACTGGAAAGTAACTATTGAAGTAACAAATGCTGTTGTGAACAGGAAAATTAAATGAATGGGAAATGTTTGAGACAAACATTCTTCAAAAACAGTGCTGAGCACTGAGCTCAAAGAAGAGAAATCATTCAGGAAAAACTGGAATTATATGAAACAGGTGTGGAAGAAGACTGGTGAGGTTGCTCATCTCATACTTTTCCCCAAATTATTCCTGGAAAAGGTTCTCTAAGTTGTTCTTAAAAGTGTTCCAGCACAAGGATGCCACTGTCTCATTTCTTAATCTGTCAGCACCTAGCTTCTCCAGCAACTGGAAAGGGATGTTTTTTTCCACCTAAAACTAACCCCAGTCTTCGTTGTTGGAATGTAAAGTGGTGAATTCATCTCTTATTTCCCATTGGATTTTAAGGGGTCTTTATTGCTTTTCTTCTTGAAGTAATATATTACAATTTTATATACTTTCATGTGAACTCAAAAAGAAACAAATGTGCTGGTTAGTTTCTGTGAAATAAGACCAAGAAGATCTTTGAATAAATGCATATAACTGCAAGTGGGAGATTTCTCCAATAAAGCAATACTGTAATTAGAGAAGGAAGAATACACAAACATTTCATTATAATTATGATTAACCATTGAAAGAACTTGGTAGAGATGAATGATAACCAATTGACTTTAAATCGGAAGTGGGTGTTGTGCATACGCATGTGATCGTTTAAAGAGAAATGGAATAAAGACAAAGTAATGGGTAATATTTTCTGATTCATATTGTCCAGAAGATTCCTTCCGGCCAAAAAATTTTACTCAGCAATAGACCTGAAATCACATTTTTTTGTTATTGTTTTTGTTGTGAATTAAGGTACAAGGTGTCACCAACATCCTGTCTTAAAACTTGTGACTTCCATGTTTTCATTCAAATTCACAGAGTAGCACAGATATCTGAGAAAGAAAAACTTTTGTGCACAGACACCAGGAGGAAAGAAGGCATTACAAGATTTCTGATTTTTTTATTTTTTTTTTAATCAAAAGCTATATAATTATTTAATGAACTTTATGGTCATGTCTATATTGACATTACAAATGTGTCTACAGTCTTTAAGTCTATGTGCCTACTAGCTTTAAGCTAGTGTACCCACTTTTTGCAGTATGGTAGGGAATGGAAAGAGCTTCTTCCATTGCCTTAAGACTTGGGTAGAAATCTATGATTCCCTTTCCTCTTGCATCACTGGACAGGTGATGACTGTGTGGAATCACTGCTTTTGTCTCACTTTTCTCTCCGTTGCCTTTTCCAAACATTCAGAGGTATGGAAGCGATCACAGCAGATCTCAGTTATTATTCTTGCATTCCAGTCTTTGTCTTTTCACTTATTCACATACAGGTCTTATGAAGACACATACATGTGCTTCATGTTAGTCAGCAGAGAAGTATGACCAAATTCATAAGGATGATTCATTATTACAGGATAGTACCTTCCTGGGAATTCAGTGGAGCAGGGAACGCTTGTCAAGCTAGAGCTCAAGGGCATATGTGCACACAAATCCAAATATTCAGTGTTCTAATCTAAAAAACATCGCCCTTCACATGGAAGAATTATTATATTACAATTAATTTAAACTGACATTGGAGGTTCCTGTTTGCAAGAGGAACATGTCTGCCACTAGACCATATTTCTAGGAAGGCATCAGCCAATTTAACTTTTTGATTCTATGACAGGTGACATTACCACAAATGCTAAAGGATATGGTGTGAGATAGAACTTGCGTCCCATCAATCACAACATTATAGCATAATAAACCAGACTGATTCTCCTTCAGGACACTCAAATTTCTCAGGGATACTGCTGAATTACCTCCAAAATTACTTGAAAATATGGATTGAAAGAAATAATAATAAAAAAGGCCTGAATTCAAATGCAATATAATTTTAATGACAGGGAAGTACAGACATGTTGGGTGAAGACAGTCATACATAGTACAGAGAACATTTCCATGTGAGGTCAGCATGGGCCAGGGGCGCTGGAGCGGTAGAGGTTTCCTCTTCAGAAGTTACCAGAGCTACAGCTTCCTGAGACAGACCTCCTGTAACCAGAGGAGCTGCCGGCACCCTGACAGCTTCCCGTGCCAAAGGAGCGTCCTCCTCCATAGGAGCCCCCGCCGTAGGAGCTGCCTCCTCCATAGGAGCTTCCAAAGCCTCCTCCATAGGAGCTTCCAGTGCCTCCATAGCAGGTCCTGGAGCTGAAGGATCTTCTGCCTCTGAATGAACCCCCAGAGCCAAATGACCTACCACCTCCGTATGAGCCCCCTATTCCTAGGGAACTGCCTCCTCCGTATGAGCCCCCCATCCCCAGGGAACTGCC
>NC_048917.1:1807957-1811862 GCF_011077185.1 Oxyura jamaicensis | reverse complement strand
CTGCCTCCTCCGTATGAGCCCCCCATCCCCAGGGAACTGCCTCCTCCATATGAGCCTCCCATCCCAAATGAGCTGCTTCCGCCATAGGAACCCCCAGCATTAAATGAGCCTCCTGATTCAGCAGAGCCCAGTGACCCTGAATACCCCCCGCCAATGGGGATTGGGAACGAGGTGCCCACGAAGCTCTCCTGTGGGCAGGAGCTGAGGATGGGGCCTGGGAAGTGGACAACAACGGGTGGGGGGTACACCACGGCGCGGGAGTCCCCACAGGAGGTGACACAGGGCTGGCTGTAGACGTCAGCGTAGGGCTGTGGGCAGGTCACTTCACAGGGTGAGGAACATCCACTGCTCATGAGCTGTGATCCAGAATACATCTTTTGTGGTGTAGATAAACCTGCAGCACAGGTTAAGGAGTTAAAATAACATGTACACACAGCTCTGTGCCTTTATACAACCTGCATGATGACCCAAAATATGTTTCCTGGTAGAATAAATTGTTCTCTTATAGTATGAGAATTACTCTTGTTATCTTTCTTTTATCTAGTCTGAAATTATTGTTCAGTATGGTTAAATCTAAATAATACAGAGCCAAATAGAACTTCTCTTGCAGTCCATTGTAGCTTACACAAAAGAATATATCTTTCTAAATACCTTCCTCCTGCCTCTGTTCTGAGCTAGTGTTTGCTCTGGTTAGTATTCCACCACTAGTTCTGTTAAGGACAAATTTCTGCTTGATGTCAACTAATGGGTTCTTTTGGAAACAGGTTTGACAGACCATGTATTTATAAGCAGAAGTCAGCTGCATTTCTTGCTGCTGTTTATATACACATATATTCTAATAACTGTCAAGCTGTAAATTGTAACCTCCTTATCAAATTAAAAGGATTTATTTGCCCCCTTCCCTTTGTGGCTTGGAAGAACACATTTTAAGACCTTTACCTACCAATGGCTACAGCTAAATACCTACAAAAGACCTTACATTTTACAAATCTGACATTGCTGAGCATCACAGAGTACTGACAAACAAGTCATTCCCCCATTGAACAGTGACAGCAACATCTCAGTAACTATAAAGGAACTTCAGAAAGAGTACTTACCAGGTTCACAGAGAAAATCAGATGAAGTGAAGTCGTTGGTGAACCTGGAAGAAATGCAGTGCTTTATATACCCCTTCAGACTGCTGCCAGGATATGCAACACGCTTCTGCACATGGGGCATAATAGTTAGCCAGCAGAACTTTTTTGCTGTATAAGCTACTTCTAATTGTAATAATTGTTTTGATAACTGATAATGGTTAGTAAATCAACCCCACATCATACTATATGTGCAACACACCCTTTGTCTTACTTTAATCCTTAAATAGTTTTTATATTCATTTTATGACTAGTGCCATCTTCTGACCTCATTTGAATTGCAGTGAATTTGAATTGCAGTGAATTGAGCTCTGTTTGCTTAGCAAGATAAGACATTGGTCTTTCTCTTAAGCAAGAGAAATATACCAGTTTGGCTTTGTCTGGAGAAACATTTTCTGTTCTGCAGAAGATTCTGTTTAAATTTAGAACTTCACAGACTTGGGAGAGTTGCAAATTTCATTTTTCCAGCTCCTCAGATGGGGCAGGTTATTTCTCCTGTCTGTTTAACATCCACCCAAATAATTGCTTATTGAGATGCTTAATCAGATGGGCAGTATTATCCAATTAAGTACAAGGAGACATTGTGTGAGAACACATAGAATTTTATTGTCATCCTTCTCCATTAGTCACCCTGCAGGACAGCTGTGGTAGCCTAGACAGATGCACTCCTGTTGTCCAGGAGGCACCATTTGAGAAAAAATAAAGAATTTTTGGACACAGAAAGGATGCATGTAGAGCATGTCTGAAGACAATTTAAACGAAAATGAAATGTTAACATTTTAAGAATGGAAAAGGCTCTTTTTATTTTTATATTTTTCCAGGAATACTGGTGTGGTATGCCTAGAATAGTGCTTGAAAATCACGTGTTAGTAGACAGAGATACAACACCATAAATGGGAGGAGATCTCTCCAGTAAAAATTTCCTTTACCAATAACCAGAAACACATGGGGAACATCAGTTGTGATCAACCTTCTTGTGGGGTTAAAACAAGTGTCACGTGGATACATGCCGGCAATATCAAACATCCAACTTAAGTGTTTTGTTTCTAAGCCAAAGTAATCCAAAGTAATTGTAGATTTTGACTCTCAGTCACAGACTACAGTCTTTCTGAAACTAACTGGTTGGGTTTCCAGGCTGTTCCACTTGTCACGCTATGTTTAATGCTTCCGTCACAGGTTTCTGGGGTTTTCAAACACCATTAGAAAATAGAGCACAAGGAGCTTATATGGTTAAAACCTTGCATCAGAATGCGAACGAGTTCTGTCAGGCATCAGTGGGCAGCTCTTGATTTGACGTTTTTGCTAGTCAGCAGTTCTTCGTTAACTCCTCAGTTAGTGTCAATCTTTCTAGAGTTGAGAAATACCAATTTACATGAAGGACCCTGGGTGCTGCCTTTTGCTTCTACCTGTTTCAGAATCACTGGTGAGTGGTAACATTCTGTTAACCACCCAACCATTTCCAATCCTGACTTTGAAAGAGAAAAATGTAACATCATGTATAAAAGCAGTTTATTAGCTCCATATAATCCTTACAAGCACGTAGACTTCTTCCCATTTCAACTCCAGCTGGGGCCAGGGACAACATAGGTTGAATTTGTTGTGGTCAGAGGCTAAAATGAAACATATATATGCTTGTATAATGCTTGTAACGTGACATGGAGTTGAGAATAAAGCTGTGATCACATCAATTAAGTGAACAATTAGAACAATTAATGAAATAATCCATACAGCAAAACATAGTTTGGCAATACGTGTGAAGCTCTTGCACAAAGCGTGGCTCACATCCTACTGGTGGTCTGAAAAGGTATATAAAGGCTCTCTGAACACTTCAGTCTCATCAACCGCCCTTTATTCTCTACACTTCTCCAGACCTGGTAAGTAGGATCTGCTTCGCTCTCTATATAAAGTGTTAGGAAAATATTTTCTTCATTTAACTGAGGACACTTCTGTAGATAGTGGAATGCTAAGCAATGTCATTTACCTTTTGTCGTACTCTAATTTTTATAGTCATTTTGATGCATGTCTTTATAGACAAAGACAATTAATTATAAGACTGGATTCTCCCAGGTATAAGGATCAATTCGATATTGTCAGTTAGCTCCAGAGCTGTGTATTATGATCCAATAAAATCTACTGCATGAGCTGCATCCAAAGGCACATAGAGTGTGGCTCTGCTCTCCATGATTATCAGTATTTCTACAGCAGCAGAAAGTAAGTTTGGAAGGACCACATGTTCATTCATGCATGCTCAGAAAAATGTATAATGGAGATGTGCCTGCATCTTTCTAAACTCTCTTCTCTCACTCTTTTTCTGTACTCATGTAAGATCTCAGGTCTGCAAGCTTTTTTCCCTCCAGCTTCTGAGCACTGTTCTTATGCTTTATGTCCTGCTGCAGGTTTATCTGCACCACAAAAGATGTATTCTGGATCACAGCTCGTGAGCAGTGGATGTTCCTCACCCTGCGAAGTGACCTGCCCACAGCCCTACGCTGACGTCTACAGCCAGCCCTGTGTCACCTCCTGTGGGGACTCCCGCGCCGTGGTGTACCCCCCACCCGTTGTTGTCCACTTCCCAGGCCCCATCCTCAGCTCCTGCCCACAGGAGAGCTTCGTGGGCACCTCGTTCCCAATCCCCATTGGCGGGGGGTATTCAGGGTCACTGGGCTCTGCTGAATCAGGAGGCTCATTTAATGCTGGGGGTTCCTATGGCGGAAGCAGCTCATTTGGGATGGGAGGCTCATATGGAGGAGGCAGTTCCCTGGGGATGGGGGG
>NC_048917.1:1777379-1807947 GCF_011077185.1 Oxyura jamaicensis | reverse complement strand
GGCAGTTCCCTGGGGATGGGGGGCTCATACGGAGGAGGCAGTTCCCTAGGAATAGGGGGCTCATACGGAGGTGGTAGGTCATTTGGCTCTGGGGGTTCATTCAGAGGCAGAAGATCCTTCAGCTCCAGGACCTGCTATGGAGGCACTGGAAGCTCCTATGGAGGAGGCTTTGGAAGCTCCTATGGAGGAGGCAGCTCCTACGGCGGGGGCTCCTATGGAGGAGGACGCTCCTTTGGCACGGGAAGCTGTCAGGGTGCCGGCAGCTCCTCTGGTTACAGGAGGTCTGTCTCAGGAAGCTGTAGCTCTGGTAACTTCTGAAGAGGAAACATCTCCCACTCTGGTAGCCCTATCCTGTGCTGACCTTGCAAGGGAAACTGCAGCCTGGTGATACCAAGTGCTTGTCTTTGCTGGCACATGTGGAGCTGCAGCCCTGCCCAAAGCCCTGAGAAATGTCCTTTGTGCTCTGTGTGAGTGTTTTCGTGAAATGTATGCTGTATTTCCCTGTCATTAAAACTATGTTGCATCACTATGTTCGCGTGAAGTTTTCATTTTCACCTTTTCACCTAGGAGCCTCCGATTATGAAACACATTGCCACACAGCTCGTTGACAGCTGAAAATTTTTTACCTCAAATCTTTAAGAGGAAAAAAAACTTTTTTTGGTCTCTCACAAGAGAATTTTTCAATTACTATTTTTTTCTCATTGCCAGTTTCACCTTAGCTTTGTCAAAGATATAAAAGTTAGATTTTCAAAGTGGGACCAGAAATGTGTGACCAGCATACCTCTTCTAACAGATCTGGTGTTTCAGTTCATCCTTCATGATTGTCCAAACATGAAAGATTTTGTAATTCAACATGAATTATAATAATTCAACATGAATTATAATATATATATATATATATATTTTCCTTGCTTCCTGATCGCAGTCTTATTTTTTCTATGTAATGTCAGTCAAAAGCAGTAGAGTCAGGTTGAGACATATCTTTAGCATTCAACAGACTTGTCTTGGAGATTCACCCATCAATCTCTTTGAATTTCTACTCCCAGCAATAACTACAGGAAAGAGCAACACAAGACATTATTTCTTAGTCTCCTGTCACTCATGGCTTATGAAAGTCTCCCTTGCACACCCCTGAGATCTGAAAGCAATTACGTTGGCATATAAACTCAGCCCTCTGATAAAGCAACAGTGAAAGGAAATTCCTAAATTCCTTCTGCAAATTCTAGGTGGCAAATCTGAGAAATGAAATAAAACTTATGTGGTTGATTTTCTTTAGTTATCATGCAAAATCCCTAGAAAATTCTGGGAAAAAGAATCCAAATAAAATGTCTTTTTGTATTGGTTTGCACTCTTCAGGCACTCAGTAAAGTATTTAAATCAACTGGACCTCACACATCCCCAAGAAATTGTAGTAATTCCTATAATATAATTCCTATAATTCCTGGAATACAGTGGTGAAATGGGTGATCAAACAGACTTCTTTAGAAGCTGGGCTACCCCACAGAGTGTAAAAGTAAAGAAACATGAATCTCCAGGCTTAGCTGACTGCCTCATCCCTTACACTTTCTTTTTCTGCACTTGTCCCTGTCAGTAAGGGAGAAGTACGATTAAACAGTCCGACCAGTTCTGAGAAGTGCTTGTAGATGTGGCACGTTTAGATCTCATCCCTTACTTGACATGAAATTAAATAGTTGCACTGATGGAAAACAATTTACCTGATGGTTGTCTGTGAGAAGAGACTTGTGTTGTTTGTACACCAGCACAAAGTACTGAGTCGTCAGCTTCAGAAACCTCTGTGCCCTATGGAGATGCAATACCAAAGTGCTCTGCATATTTAATTTTGAATGCATCATTCAATTATCCATTTTTACAACACCTTTATTACTTAGGCAATTACTATCATATTACCATAAAAACATAATTGTCACTCACAGGCTATGTAAAAAGCTCTAGGAAGTAGAATGAGCTAGTGGAAAAGATAGGACCAAAACAGTTTTGGAGAGAAAGAAAAGCTGAACACAATTTGATGAAGTGAGAGAATTGTGGTACAAAGGAAAAATAGGACACACTGAAGAATGAGATGGCAACACAACAGATACATCCTTGCTTCCAGGGAGGTCACAGCATTCACTGCCTATGAAGAGCACATTTTCCACCAGTTATTCTTCTGCTGTCACAGTTTTATTGACAATAGCTGCAATAGCTGTGTCAGGCCTTTCAACTTTTTTTTTTTTTTTTTTTTTTTTTTTAACATTGACACAATGAAAATAGGGATCTATAATCATAAGGTGATTAACAGAAGCTGTCATTAATTAAGTCGAGCCAAAAAGAGGTGTGGGCCCCATTTTCAGAGGTATGGAGCAAGGGTGGTTTCCACTGACACAAAGGGTTTTTGCCATTCCCGAAACTTTGTAGGATTAAACTGTTCCTGCTTTTGTACCTTTCTGCAGGTGACAATAACAATGTGAAGCACCACATAAAATCTTTAACAATTATAAAATGATGAGTTTCCTTTGCTAGGTGACTCCTATAATGTCTCCATTTATTTACATATCTTCTATTTAGTAATTCATCCAGAAACCTACACAACATGACTCTCATATAATAAAGTTGGGTTTTCTGTTGTGCTGTAATTGTACAGCCAAATTCCTACACAATATTGTATTGCTGCTAACACTAGATTTACAGTGGAAACTTACTGAATCCTGCTTACTAGTTTTTGTTGACTATTCACCAAGAATGAGTCCCCAGAAAGATCAACCCTGCAAGTCGACTTTCAAGAACAGCCTGATCCCAGTGCTAAGCAAAATGAAATTATTTAAAAGTTACCTCATTTCAAAGCTTGAGGTCCACCTTGGAGCAAAAAGATTTATTGATCCGGGCATGCTATTGCAGTGGCCTCACAGCCATCCTCATCACAATGCACTGTGCATTATATCCCAAAGCAAATTTTGATTCGTACTTGGGTGAAATTACTCAGAGGGCTCAGAGTTTAAAGCAGTCATTGGAGTCATCATGTGCCACTTCAATCCTGTTTATCTGCTTTTTGAAAGACTTTTTCAGGGCCTTGTCCTGGCCAGCGCTCAAGAATAATTTAAGAATCCTGATTCTGCCATGTTGCTGGATCATCCATTCAGTCAATAGATACAGGTGGGGATGCAAATATTGCTGACTCCCCCATCAAAGGGGGATGATTCAATTTGAGAGGTATTATACCTAAACCTAAGGCTTGCAAATAAATTGTGGGGCTGACACATTAGTAAGCTACCTTCCTGAAAACCACTAAAGGAAGTACACAGAGAGATCAACTCCTGCTTCAGCTGGAACCAGAATGATGCCAAAGGGATTTTTTCATGAAGTTTGGACAAAAGGAAACTATTGGGTGTTGGATAGATGTCACTCAAAGTAGGGCTGGAAATGGATCACTGATTATGAATTGAAAGGAAAACAATTACAAGGATTAGAAGAATAACTTTTTCTTTGTATGTGACAAGAATGTGATGAACGATGTATGAGTTCATGTCCTTCCTATTGTCTAAGAATGTGTATAAAAGGGTATGGAGCTAAGAAGTCTTCTATCCTTCCAGCTCCACTGACTTATTCCTCCCAGGCAACAGGGTAAGTCTAACTTCGATGCATGTCTTCGTAGCTGTAGATTACTTGAAATTTATATATATATTTTTTTTATCTTGCAAAACGCTAGTAATTTTAGAAAAGCTGAAGTAAAGAGAAGAGTAAAATAGGCAAAGCCTTTATAAAAGATAGGGTAAAGGAAAAAATAAAACAGAGTAGGGAAGAGTCTGTTCCTTTCTTCATAGAATTTCTTAGTTATAAGGAAAGCTTTCTGTGGGTTTACTTTGAAAAGAGAATTAATGGGACTTTTCTAAGCAAGTAATTATATAAGGATCAGATAACTTAGTCTCAAAAAGCAATATTTTCTGAGAGATTCTGAAGAATGAAAGATGTGGATGGTACACAAAAGAAGAAGTGAGAAGCCTTAAAAAGGGGTAAATCAGGTAGAAAATTTTGCAGAGAAATGGAGATTGGAAGGAAGGCTTGAACTAGGATTTGATGAGCAGCTGCAGCAGAAGGATAAGGTGCACTTGGCTTACACTGGAAACCTGTTTGCACCCGAGAGTGATGGCTTCCTGACTGCATATTATCTTTTCTAGCTTCACCTCCACTCCTCAAGAAAAATGATGAACAGCATCAACTCCGAGTGCGTGCCTGCCAGTGAGGTGGCATGCACACAGCCCTATGCCTGCAGCAGAAGCCTTGAGCCCTGTGTTGCATCCTGTGGCGACTCAAGAGCTGTGGTGTACGCCCCACCGGTCGTCCTCACCTTCCCAGGACCAACTCTCACCAGCTGCTCCCAGGAGAGCATCGTGGGAACTTCAATTCCCCAGCCTTATGCTGCTTTGACCCAATATGGCTCTGATGAATCTAATGGGATGGGGGGTGCCATTGGCTCTGGAGGCATGTCCGGGAGGGGGGTCTCCTTTGGAGCTGGAGGCATTTCAGGGATTGGAAGTTCCTTTGGAGCTCGGGGTTCTGTTGGGTTTGGAGGCATGGCAGGGATGGGAGGCTCTGCTGGATCTGGGGGCTTTTCAGGGATGGGAGGCTCTGGTGGATTTGGGGGCTTTTCAGGGATGGGAGGAGGCTCCTTTGGAAATGAGGGCTCCTTTGGGTTCGGAGGCGCCTCGGGTGTAGGGAGCTGTTACAGCAGGCAGACCTACAGAAGCCGACGTGGATCCCGACTTGGAAACTGCAGCTCCTTCTAAGGCAGCCTGAACAACTGCAGACAGCGCACCGACTTCAGAGTTGAGAACGTGAGATCTGAGTCTGCAGCTGGGCCTGGCTTTGAGATGGCGAAAACCCTTTGCATCAGCAGGAGTCACCCTTGCTCGATACCTCTGAAAACTGGGCCCACACCTCTTTTTTCTGTGTCATGCCTCACCTTCTATCAATAGTAGTTTCATATAACGCCTTCTCTCCTTAAATTGTTACTAGCCTTGTACTACGTCCTTTCTGGTGGAGTGGAAATATTTCGGTTTTTGAAAGTGGGACTTGGCTGCCAGGATTTCAGCTTTACCCTGTAAAGTGCAGTGCCTGTTACTATCAATGCCGACCTTCTGGCCGCCTTTGGACTGTGGAATAGACCATTAATGAACTGCACTCTTCTGTTCTGTAGCACTTATTTCATGTCATAATAAAAGTCTCGTTGAATTATATCACTGGCTTTCTGGTTTTTCTTTTCCTCCACTATGCTTAATAAAATAGGCTTAGTGGAATTGAACTCAGCAGGAGTCAAAATAGCAGGTGGAGCTTGACATACACAAAGGGGAGTGGAATGCAATAGCCTGATGCATGGCTGCATGAAAGCACCAATCTCACTGTTCTTTTGGTGTAGAAAAGTATTTCTACACTTTTTAGTGGCAGCCTCGAAGGAGTCACTTATGTGTACTCATTTGAATTTGAGATTTTTGGATAATGTGGTTTGCAGAGGATGAATGGGACTGTGCCTACACTGAGCTTCATGCACTCTTACCTGCATATTACTAAGAGGATCAGAGCTCGTGATCTTGAGGCTGAGCCATGAACATCTATATAAACTGTCATACATGTGACTTGAGAGAAGGTTATGCCTCACAATTTACAAAGGAGAGTTACACCCCTCATACTGTTCTTACTCAATAGGTTGAGGAATGAAACACTGAGTAACAAGAGCGAAAATTGCTGGGGCATTGCTGCCTCTGTCTTATCTGCAGTACACTAGAGCAAAGTTGGATGTTCCTGAGCTAAAACTTCAGACACAGCAGTTCAGTAACTCCTTTGGTACTTTGGGACCCCCATGTATGAACATGTACACCTCTGTGCATGCCCAGAGTCTGTAGCTGAGAACACCACTTCTGCACTAAGATTTATATCCAAACAAAAGTTTCTTAACTATCATATTACATATTATTACTTAAGTCTATGGATTATGTTCTGACTAGCAGAACATCATTATTTTGTGTGATAGAGTTTCCATAAGCTAATGCTGGGAGATATAATTCTGGCAATATTCTGTTAATACTACAGTACAGCACTGCATGCATAAGTACCGTAATATGAGTATAGCTATCTGGATGTTTCTCCTAAATCTTCGGTTTGAAATTACAGTTTCATCAGAAGGCTTCTAGGAGATCTATATAGGAGATTATGAACTATTTATTTATTTAAAATTCAGATGTAAAGTTGTAGTGGGAGAATCTTTTTCCTAGCCAGTTCTGTCAGCAAGTGTACATGAGATTCTTCATAATCCTTAATTCTGAGGGAGCATGAGGGCATCCATGTAGCAGTTGCCTGAGGGATCTCACAGTGATGTTCCTAAAAGATCAGATCATTTCCTGAATAAATGCTCCAATTAAATTAACAAACCACAATGATTAAGACAATCAAAGGAAGGAAGTGAATGTTGTGCTTGGCACAGCAGCCCTTGCTCAGCCTACGCATGAGCTCTTTCTTGTTCTGAAGAGCAGCACAATCGAAACAGCTCCAAAAGATTGATATAGCCATCCAGGTGAGTTTCTCAGCTTACATCAAGGCACGATACAGGGTGCAAGAACTTCAGTCTGATTCTCTGTTGCATATGACTAACTTCTTCCCATTCATTTTGGCCCTGCCTGCAATACCCAGGACTTAGCTAACACATAATTGGATAAGCTATTTCACCATTTAGACTAGATAAATCAGAGCACAACCTTACCTTCTGATGGAGTCAGGACACATGCAGTCATTCAGACCTTTGCAGGAAGTCTAAATGATTTCATCGGGGATATTCAAGGTACTGCTGGTAATGATCTTAAGTAAGTGACCTAGCTACAATGTTATCTTGGCTTTGAGTAGTAGTTGTACTAGATCATCTCCAGAGGACCTTCCAATCTAAATTATGATTCTGTTCTATCTATTAGTATGTATATTTTGATGTGTGTATTAGAAAGGGGAAAGTTACTCTAATGAATTCCTGACAAGTGATATTGTCCATAGACAGTAATTAATTCTTCCCTGATGATAGTCTTTGAGGCATCAGAATCGATGCACAAGGTTAACTTCTTTCACACTGGTTTGTAATGAAGGAACTACAGCAAAATGAATGCCAGAAGACCGTGCTATGATGCAACAGGGTTTTAATACAAACAAGAAGTGGAATACATTCTTGTAGAATGAGGCAACACAGAGACAAAGAATGTAATTTCCATTTCAACAAGGACTACCATCAGTCAGAGTAGCACAGGGCTCACAAGATACTCTTCTTTCAGTTGGACCCTTTCACAGTTAAGTCCCATTATTTAATTACTTTCTTCAGTTTCAGAAAGATCAAAAGATCAAAACATAAAATGAGCAAATGACAAAGTGACGCAACATTGGGATTGTAAGCCTTAGATAAAATGTAGCGCAAAGAGATCCTAAGTGACCCCAACTCCTACTGACACCAGCTGGAGCAGAGGCTGCTTGGCATGTCTAATTTCCAGGCCTATATATCAATCATTAGTTTGTATCTTATCATTTTTTCAGTCATGACTTTTTCTTAAAGACTTAAAATGGCCCACAGTTTCCATAGCGATACCTATAGTACCCTCTAGAAAAGGGGAAATAATTTCTACCATAACCTGAAAAAAACGAGTTTCGGTAAAAGCTTCCCAAACGAGAGATTCCGCCACCACAAGAGCCCTCCCCACCATACGAGCTACCTCCCATGCCACCATAAGAGCCCCCAGAGCCATAGGAGCCATGGGAACCCATCCCATAGGAACTGCCTCCACCACAGGAGCCGCCAGAGCCCATTCCTCCACCTCCGGAGCCCATTCCTCCACCTCCGGAGCCCATTCCTCCACCTCCGGAGCCCATTCCCATTCCTCCACCTCCGGAGCCCATTCCCATTCCTCCAGAGCCCATCTGACCCTCAATTTCAGGAATGGCAGTTCCCACAAAGCTTTCCTGAGGACACGAGCTGATAATGGGTCCTGGGAAAGTCACGACAACAGGTGGTGCGTACACAATTGCTCTTGAATCGCCACATGAGCTGACGCATGGTTCATTATAACAGTTGACATATGGTTGCGAGCACGTCACTTCACACGGTGAAGCGCAGCGGGAGCTAAGCATCTGTCCATAGGTAGACATCATTCCAGAAGGCAAGTCAACCTGAAAGGTAGAGAGAACTGGCCCAGTAAAGTTAAGGCCAGAGGAGTGAATGAACAAACAGTATTAGAGTAATTTGTTCTATGTAGATGTACTGAATGGCAGTCATCTGAACAGGTGCAAATATACACCTCCAAGTAGTCTACATTAAACTTAAGATTTAGTGATTAAAAACTAATAATTTTTTTTTAAAAAAATCACCATTTCTAAGGCACACTCCATTCCGCTTTGAATCTTACCATTTTGTTTACTTTTTCTTAACCCAGAATCCTTATATAGCTCTTTTTTTTCCCTATGCCTTCCACCATCATAACAAATACCACCCTCTCTTGCACATAGTACTGTTGTTAGAATAAGTTTCATGAGACCCAAAGTCACACTGTATTTGTACTACAGGACAGAGAGAAATAGGACACTAGTGGAGGAGCTGGAATAAGAATTCAAGTGCACCAAGCTCTTGTTAATGACAGAATTTATTTATATTTCAGATTTTTCTTCTGGTCATTAATAAAGCACTGGTAAAAAAAAAATAAGTAAATAACATGTTGACAAGTCTCAATGGACTTGTCAACACTACAAGGCAAATCCCTTCCAGAAAGCAAGACCTGGATGCAGACATTTAGTTCCATTCATTGTTTGAAAAACATAACAAAGCTTTTCTTAACAGCCAACGTATGTGCAGGGTCAAAACTACAGACCCTGGTAGTCTAGATGCAGAAATAATTTTAGGAAATTATTGTGATACAAAGTAGCAAACGAAAAGTTAATGAAGAAAAAACTAGTTGTTTACGTGGGATGAGTTTGCTCAATTTCAAAGTAGCAATATCAGTCAGGTCCCATGAGAGTTGGGAATTCTCTATTTAATTCTATTGCTAAGTTCTTGAAAACAACAATATTCTGCTTAACACCTGGACAGGTATCCTGTTCTCATACAGCATATGAAAACCTTTGCCTCTCACTAAGGGTTTTACATCATTCTCTTATAACTTTTTTGGTTTCATTTTCTGTATGTGAACTCAGAAAGAGCAACGGAGGAAGTAACAGCATCTTTCATTTCTTCTAAATGGGTATAATTGCTCAATTCCTAGGAGCTGCTATCATCCACATTCTTGAAACTGCCACTCATTTTTCCACTCACTCATGGTGATGCCTATATCCACCCTATTTGCACATTACAATTTCGAAGTAAGATGTTCTTAGAGAATAAGTTCCTACCCTAAAACAGGATAGGACAAATAACCTCATAATAATACTACCTATAAAACCATGTCTATAATTACAAACAGATACAGTTATATTGGACTTACCCAGTCACCAAGAGGAATAAGTCAGCAAAGGCAGCTAGAGACACCCAAGTTACGAGTACTTTTATATGCTGTCATAGAGAAGAGAAATTGGGAGACACCTTTATGCAATCATGCTCTACATCTTGTGAAACGGAATGTTTTCCCCAGTGATACCATGCTTTGTTGCAAGTGCTTTGATAACAGCCTGTGATTAGTAGATAATTTCCAGTCCCACACAGCATAGTACATGCGTTCCTCTCCTTCCCCCTCCCCTTTCATCTTTTTGCTGAAAAATCTCATGGTAAAATAAGTGCATTTCTTTTAAACACTTGTGATTGTGAAGATAGCTCAGAAGAACAAAGAAAGCAGGATTCCAGTCTATCATTTGACATCTCATATAATAAAAACTATTGACCTAGTGGAATTTTCCTTTTTAAAGAAATGAATTATTTTCACATTAAATATTTTTTTTTTATTAATTAGCCATTAATGTCTACAGCCATTGTGTACACTAGTCCAGGGGCTTTGGGACTCTAGAGTTTATAACTTGGTACCATCCTCTGAAAAGATGCTCTCCTGCATGTGAGCACAAAATTCAATTAGAAATCTAACTGAAGAGATGGACTAGGCCAAGCTTTTTACAATCTATCATCAGTTCACGTTCTCAAGAATTGATTCTTTTCTAAGATGCTTTCAAAATAAACATAAAAAAATATAAATAGCTATGAAGAAATTGATAGTTCCTTCTCCAACATTCATGTCAAATGCCAGTATGAAGAGAGAAAACATGTTACGTGTGGGATTAGAAAAGGCATTATGTGAAGTACAGGTCCATAACCTCAAGCACAATAAATTCACAAGGCCTGTCAAATGCTGATGCTGTGATTCACCTAACCACATTTATATCATAAACCTCCTAGCTATCCTCTTGTGGCAAATTATTAAAACTGAAACTGACAAAAATAAATAAATAAATAACAGGTGACTTTATTTGTGTTTCATGACCATCAAATCAGTGTAATAACCTAATAACCAGAGGAATGTAAACAGCCAATAGAGATACGACAGCAAGCTGCATAGAATAATGAGTCATAATTTGTGGGAATGAGAAGTAACTAATAATTACAGAGACTGACAGCTGATGCAATTAAAGGAGCTACTAAGCTAAATATTTTATAAAAGTATATAAAGACTCAAACATTTTGAGTTTTTTCTAATGCATGCACAACTTGTTGGTCTTACAGCTTCTTAACTACCTACAATACTACCTGCAGAACACCACACTGGCTTGACAATCCATGTAGTGGTAACTGAGGCTTTTCCCTGGCAGCTTTAAGCAAAGTGAATTGATGGTTTATATAAGGTAGAAAACCAAAAGAGTAGGTAAGATCTTTCAAGCCCGAACTGCAGTCAACCTTCACATTATATTGATACATTTTAAAATAAACAAACAAATAAATGGAATACATGGGTAATTGGCAATATTCCAGCATGCTTTTCCACTTCACCTGAAAGTTAGTTATCTTCCACCAAAGAATTATTTCAAAAGTAAAGAAATGGGCATCCTCCCTCAACAGGTGAAAACTTAATACTTCTTAAAATATAAAGAAAAAACATCAGAGATATTTTATTTTACTGTAAAGAATTTCTTACTTCACACACAGAAGCTGCAAACTAGGTAAAAAACATAAATCTGGGGTCTAGCTGAGGAACCCCACATACAGGGTTCACAGCTTTAGATTTAAAGTCACCTCAATGTAAGGTAATGCTGAAAAACTACCTAAAAGATTTCTCATCTTTCTTTTTCTGGGAAGATGAAGATGATGATGTTGTTGTGCATTACTGACTTTCTGGTTTTAGAAATCCCCATACTGTTCTCTGATGCTTACACAGCTGCTTTACATACTAAGATTAAATCTTAAAGACAAAGCTGGCATAATTGCTATTGCTCTCACCTGTGCCATGCTATAATTTTCTAAATTGGTTTGAAGGTTCATTTGTCTGAAAGGAAATTGCCTATGTTATTATTGCAGATTGTAACAAAACATTATTCTTAGCCTTTTTTTTTTTTTTTTTTCTGCAGATTTTATCATATCATAGCAATGCTGGGCAGATGTGGAATATAGTGGTTGCAAGAAAACAGCAAACACCATTATGCAGGAGAAAAAAAGAAAAAAAAAAAAAGGATGATAATCATGGTGGAAGAGTGCAGATTTGGGGGTGAGACTTACTTCCAGATGGAGATCTCTGCAATTAGGTATCAAAAAATACGTATTTAAGCATCTCTTGTAGGCTGCAGATACACTTAGTGGAGCCTGGAGACCTTTCCATAAACACTTAAGTGGTACTAAAGGACATGCTTCAGTGATGGGAGTTGGTAGGTCAGGTAGACAGTTGGACTTGATACTCTTAAAGGTCTTTTCCAACCTAAATAATTCTATTTTTCTAAGTGAACATAGAATTTCTGCTGCCTATTTGCAGTGTCAGTCTTTGAGACCACTAAAAGTTCAGAAACTCCACCTACATGGGGATCCTTTATTCAGTCACCACTGTGTTCCAGTTTTTGTTGACATTAAAATGTCTTTCTTCTATTTTTTGCCTTTTCCACTTTTGTCACTTAATCCCTTTCAGCATAATTCACCCTGCTTCCAAGGGGAATTCATAGTCACCAACTCCAGCCTGCTCATGTCCCTCTTACATCCTGGATACTGAGTCTCATCTTTAAGTATTTAATGACAAAATACAGCTTTCTAATTATGTGGATTTCCTCTCTTACAGAAAGGTTTTCTAGCTACAGTACAACAAAAAGCTGTGATTAAATAGTTATACACACAAATAATTCTGAAGCTGAAGAATTCTTTCCCACCACTAAATGAGATGCTTGGTGCTCTGGAATAATTACATTACTGTAATCTCACTGAGAATCTTTCATCTTAAAAACAAAACAGAACTGAATTTCTTTAATAGGTGAGTACTGCTCGCCTTGATAAAACCTGAGGGCATGCTAAATTGCAGCCCAAGGTGTATCTGCAACTTGCATGTCCATGTATAATTTTGCTTCATATCAAAGCTAGCCAACGTGCACCTCTTGAGCCACACATGGCATACCCATTACCCAGACACGTTCCTCAGGTCAGAGCCACCTCATTTGGGCAGTGATGTGGCTGTGCTTTTGGGGAGGATGTTGGCCCATCTGAATCCCCACACATGGGAAGAGCTGGCAGAGTGGCCTGGATGAGGCTTCTCCGTGAAGTAGCCCCACCCCGTCCCACCCCATAAGATCTGGACTCTGAGGAAGAAGAGATTCATGTCTTCTCTGTACCAGGGCTGCAGCAGACGGGTGAGGGACCTCGGTGAGAACCCAGAAGTTTGTGAAGGTGGGAAGGATGTAGTGTCACTGCCTG
Organism: Oxyura jamaicensis; assembly: GCF_011077185.1. Lineage (NCBI taxonomy): Eukaryota > Metazoa > Chordata > Aves > Anseriformes > Anatidae > Oxyura > Oxyura jamaicensis. Next base: position 1,795,073 of record NC_048917.1, on the reverse strand, counting down.
TTCAGGAAAATACAGCCCTGAACAGCACTTTTGTCTTTTGGTGAAGACCACGAAAAGTGCCAGAGGTTAGCTGAGCCTTCTTAGAATAAAAGTATGGTAGAGTTGTATATAGACCCATTCTTATGATAGGGGGTTCAGGTTTTGGAGTGTAGAGCCTCGGGACTTCGGCGTTTGTCAATAATCCATTTTTAGTATTTATTTTTAAATATTTTTCTTGGTGTTCGTGTTATGTACTGATACTGTCAGAGGGAATCTTTATCCCTGTATTTTCCTATGGCTCACAGAGGTGTGGTGCTAGCATCCAATTTAAAAATCTATTAATTCCAAAGCTATTAATTAAATCTTCATTCTAGTTCATTAGCTAATTAAACATTCTAATCTCAGAAAGAAAATCTGGAAGCTGACTTTTAGTTCCTTCAAGCCTATTGCCCTGAAAGAGCACTTCTGATGTCACAGAGTGCTGTTAAACACATTAAATTAAACACATTAAATTTGGAGACAGAGGAGGCTCTTGTCACCAGATAAATAAATAAATAAATAAATAAAAAATCTGCATTGCATTGGTCCTTCCAACTCAAGTTAATAAGGCTAAAACATGAATAAAAAGCTGCCATAAAGGCCAGTGATGAGAGAAGCTGTAGAGTCTCCTCCTTGGGGATCCTCAAAAGCTTCTGCACATGGTCCTGAGCATCTTGCTCTAGGTGGCCCTGCTTGAGCAGTGGTTGGACCAGGTGGACCCAGAGGTCCCTTCCCACCTCATCCATGCTGTGATTCAGTGCTCTCCTTGTAGTTCAAGTCACAACTTGAAAAGAGATTTAAACAGTAAAAGCGCCTTCCCACCAGCACCTTCTCTGTGTGCAAGATGCATTCTGCCCCTTCTCTTGTCTGTCCCATGTCTTGGCCTGCCTGGCTCTGTCATAAGCTTGGCTAATGTGCAATATTAAAATTATAATGACAGGTTATCAGTAATAAGGCTAATAATAATTAGGTGTGTCTAAATGCTAGATCCACCCTTATATATACAGTGCCCTTAGACAGGTTAGGTGGCTTTCAGGCATCAGTTATCTCATAAGATGATAATTTTCTGTGCCATGCAGGTGTAAAGAGAATTAAGGCTTGCAAGAAACAGGGAGAAGACAATGTGGGATGTTAAAGTGAAAATGAAAGGCGGTGTCCTTCTTAATGACAGAAAGAGCAGGGGAAGGCAGAGAAACAGCTGGGTTCCTACATGCAAGGCAAAATGAATGGAAGGCACTAAAACTGGCATTGCCAAAGAAAGAAGTGAAATGTGTTTGCAGGAGGTGGTTAGAGGCAGTTAAAGGAGGAAAGACCAAGAGCGAAGATCAAATTGGCAGAAAGATGCAGTATTATCAGAAGTGCCATTTTTTGTTAGACTGTTTACCTAAATGTCTCAAGGCATGGCATAGGCAGATAAGTACAGAACATTGAGGGTTCTGTGAACATGATGTGCATCAATTAATTCAGTGGACCCAAAAGACACATCTGTATTCCAGGCAGCAGAGCATTATGGTGCATGGGGTTGGATGCTATACACAAATTTCTCCAAAAGGGATCAAGCTGAAAGTCCCTAGGATGAACAGCCTGTGGCTCTTCTCTAAGAATCCTCAGCAAGGATCTCAGAGTACAGAGTATCTTGTGCAAGCTGCTTCATTCTCAAGAAAAAACAAAGTTAGCTGTTTTCAGGCTTTGTACTCTAAAAAATAGTAATAATAATAATAATAATTTGAGTCATCCTCAGCAGGTGAAAATGGGTTCCTGAGCCCTGTTGTGCAACTGGATTATCCTTAAACTCCTTGAACCACTGGACTGGATGGGGTGGAGGTAATGAGTCAGGACAGGGTCTTTGGGACTGGAGGTTCCTGAGAGCTCCACCCCACTGACGACCTCATTACCAAGTTTTTCACAACACTTTTTGCGTGAGCCATGCAAACAACATAAGCTTAATATCTCTGTACTGCCTCCTGTCTTATCTAGGGCGTGACACAGTTCACAAGCTCATCTTCTGAGATACAGTAATTGATCCATATCGGATCGATAAAGTAGGGCACATGGTAACATCTGCAAGACAAGTACATTTGCAAGAGTTCCCATCTTATAAAAGGAAAACTTCAAATCCCTCCAATTTCTGCCCTTCTAGGATTCCCTTGGCAGAAAATCAGAGTAGTGATGAATAAAAGTGATTAGATGAATTTTTAAGCTCTTCTTGATTGGAAGTGTGCAGCTAGGCATGCCCGCAGTGAGCAGGGCTGGTCTTCTAGGCAAGGGAACTACCTTATATTTGTGGGGGCTTGTTTTAGGAAGTACAGATTTACAGAGGGGTAGGGAGCGTGCATGGGCTGCTCATCTCCTAGGTGGACATCCATGTGAGCAGACCACAGTGAGGATGAAATTCCAGAGGCAGCATCAGACAGATGGACAGAAGCTGTCTTCCCAGAGCCTGGCAGCTTCCCAGGGAGACAGGGCAGGGTAAGCCAGGAGACTGGCAGGGATCCAGGCTGCTTCACATGTTTTCACCTTGCCATAAAGTTTCCTGCAATTCCGTTTGCCTTTGAAGTCTCTGGAAAAACAACTGTGTCTGGATGGGACTGCACAGGCTGCCTGCAGAAAAAGGTGCACGCCCTGATGTTCACAGCATCTGCTCACGGCTCACTGGCCCAGCAATGGGGAATTTGCATTTAGCCAGCTTTCACATTTCACTGGGGTTAAACAACTTTATGCATGCGTTAGAAATGAGTTTGCCTGAGAATTTTCTCTCCCTTGGGTTAAAACGGGCTGGTAGCTTGTGAGGATGGGCAGAGGTGTCAAACTGTATCCGCATGTTCCTGGAACCCAATGGGCAATGCTTGCACTTAAATTGTGTAGAAATCATCAGTGGAAAATAAGCATAGAACTGGGGGGAGCTGGATATTTTTTTCCTGAACCTAAATAAATAAAGAAAAAAATCAGTATCATCCCTCTTCATCTTACTGCTTTCAGCTGGCAGGTTAAGCCATGAAGTCTCAAAAACACAAGCAACAGGATGAGGGTCAAGTGAAAGTGTTTTGTGCACAGAGCTGGGGACTGCAGAGGGAGTTGTTTATTTTTTTCACTTCATGGGTGAGCAGGACTGGCAGACTTGGTTTTGATGTTTGCCATCTAAATTTCACCAGTAGGTGTGTGAAAATCGGGACACAAAGAGAGAGAAAATGAGAAAACGACAATAAGAATAATGCAGAATAACTTTAATGTGAAGGGAAAGGACAGGACAAGGCTTCTGGAATAAATAACAGATGGACTGATACAGTTTGAGATGCAAATTCTGTCACTCTCATGCTGCACTCAGGCTTCTCCTAGATGCCAGTGACACATATCACCAAATATTTATTTTTTTTTGTTGTTAAAGAAAAGTAAAATATAAATACAGGATTTGTTTCCCACTAGACTGCTTTCCTGCAGTGAAGTTGAAAGGCAGAAACAAATGGCTTGTGTTTATATAATATATGTGTATACTTATTTATCAAAGGAAAAAGTGAAGTGACTAATTCTCTTAAGTGAAAAGACGAGTCTAACTAGCTTTAGCAGGGAAAGGGTTTATAATGTCTTAACTGACTACGTTTGTGTTGATCTTGAAACAACTGCTGCCTGCATTTTTCTGGCAAAGCAATGCAAAAAGAGCAAAATGTTTCTGAGAATGAAATAATGTATGTTTAGTGTTAATGCAATTTAGAATTGGGGGCATTTTTTGGCCAAATTACCTGCTGGCCTGAGAATGTACTTGAGGAAAAAAACATTAACTTAATGTAAAGCATAATTTAAAGAAAACATAGGTAAATCTGCTTGAGAGAGGCAGTAGGAATCCACAAGGCCCTTGGACATGCTTGTTGGGGTTGGTGCTGCTGTGCTATGCTTCTGAGGTCTCTTTTTCTTCATTTGCTGCATTTGTAGTTTCTGTTTCTGGTTTCTCCTTCTCTGGAATGTGTTCTTCCCTCTCACTATCAGGTGGTCGGTATCGTCTGTAGCTGGGCCTATTGCAAGGATGAATCCAGTGGGAAGAAAACACATAGGAGCACCTTGGGGCACATTGAGGCAGGTAGCTGGGGATGAATCTCCCCACAGATGGCTCGGAGTGCAGGACTTCTGCCCCCAGAGACGTCAGTGGGGCTGGTGCACACCCCTGCGAGACAGCAGAACTTCCCACCACTGTCTCCTGTGGGCAGGTGCTGAGGATCGGCCCCGGGAACGTCACGACGACGGGAGGGGGGAATATAATGACTCTGGAGGCAGCGCAGGATACAACACAAGGGTCATTGCAGCTGGTAGCAAGTGGTTGTGGGCACTGCACGTCGCATGGATAGGAGCAGCATCCTGCGTGCCACCCCCCACCGAAGGACATCTGGGTGAAATGGTGGCAAACCTGCAGCACACAGTGAGACCACAGCGGTGTTTTGGGAAATGTTGGCACCCGCGCCCTGCCCCTCCCACACAGACACAAACAGCGCAAGCAGATAGGGGCCCAGCACAGGTATTTTAGTTACAGGGGCTGTGTAGGTAATGTAGATGCTGTCACAGAGGAGATATGAGATTCTAATTTCAGATGATGCTCCCATGTCAGTCCAGGCTCCCCGTCCTATTTCCTGTCCCCTTGCTTTGCTTATCATATCCCCATCACCCTGACTCCTTCTCATCCTGCCAAAAGGACACCTAAGCCTGGCTCTAACCATTCTCCACCCCAGGTAGTTCCCTCCAGCCCTTGCCCACAGGCCTTTCCCGAGGGCTCAGCTCCTCTTTTCCCTTTCCCAGGCACATATGCTGACTGGGCAGCCACCAAGGACAACTGGAGAGGTACGGCAGCTGTGGCTGGGGGCTTCAGCAGAACCACTGCTGGTGCCCTGAAGCCACTGGTCATATGGGAAGGGGTACTTGATATCCCTGTGCTGGAGAATGGATAAATATCCTTGTCTGGGATCATTTTGGTGTTTGTGATAGAGCACGCCCAGCCCTCGTTTGGATAATCACTTGTAATAGGATTCCTGCACCTATGCTGAGATTGCGCCGGGCGCTGTTATCAGCACAAAGCTACAGAGAGGCTCTGTTCTGAGAATCTCACGCATGCTGAGGAGCCTGCACAGGGCAGGGATGGGAGGAAAGGCCATCATCCTAGTCCTGCAAGCTGGGACTGCTGTGCGGGAGGTGGAAGGACCCAGCTTCGGTACCCCAAGCTCTTAGGAATATCTCGCCTCCAGGTACTTCCAGGCGGTTTGCAGAGAGCATTGGCGGTAGAGCCAAGAACTTCTTGGAGATTTTTGGTGCCTACTCTATTGCCTAGACCCTGAATATATATTTTTAGGCCATTCACAGGAAACTATATAAACACATTGTGGGATTTATCTGTCAAAGTTAAAAACTGCATGATATAGAGGATTACCTATAAAGTAGTCACTTCATTTCTGTCCAGGAGAGAAACAGGCACTTCCAGAGTGTGATCGAGCTCATTCAGAGGTAGGTGTTTAAATCATGTGAAATGTCTGTTTCTGTCACTGATTAGGAAGAAAATTTTGGGGAATCCCCTTACTTATCTTGTCTAGTATTTCTTGTCTTTCAATGCTCAGTGTCAGATACTCTCATCAGAAAAACCCTGAAATCATTCAGCATGAAAACAATTGTCCTTGCAGAGATTCTTCTCCTAGCACTATGATGAAGGTGTCTTAGCCCAAACAAAGATGCTCTGGCTATGTACAGAGCTGCAAGGATAACTGATGGATAAAACCAGTAGGCATCACTTTTTAGTGAAATGAATTCTTGGTTCTATCCATGCTTTGGATGCAAACATAATTGCTATTCAACAGCTGGCTTGAATAGCTCAGATCTTTTACATTTTTTAATGAAAGAGGAGGAAAAATTTCCTAGCCAAAACTAGGACAATATTACCTAAATTCTAACTGAATTTAGGTTAAAATGACATTCATATTGGATAACGTATAGATATATATAGTTTTCTGAAAATAAGAAAATTGCATTTCATTTTTAATAAGGATTACAGTCCCCATATATACATTTTTACAGCTGAACACAATCCAAGAATACAACTAAGTAATTTCTAGCAGACTCTTCTATAAAGAATCCCACTTATAATTTTAGAAACTGCAGAGTGCTTTGCTGTTAAATGCCAGCTGAGGTTAAAGCACCATCTTGCTTGATATAATTAGATTGAGGTGAATGGGACTTACCAGCTGTCCAGGAGGTAGTCAAGAGAAATGGCCAGAGGAGCCCTGAATCCTGTGAGTTTTATATACTTTCTTCAACTTCCAGGAAGATGAGACAACCTTTGTGCATGAGGTCCTAATTACTTCCCAAACAATTTTTCCCGCATGTGTAACACTTATAATTACTATAATTATTTTAAGATTGTTTACCAACATTATTCAATTCTTGACAGTACATACTGTTACATGCTGTGGGGTTCCCTTGTATTATATCTTTATGGTCTAAATTCGTTGCTGATGTGATTCTACCACTTCCGTCTGTTAGCGTGGGAATGCATCTCACTCCAGTTTGTCCAGCTGCGACTTAAACCGTAACCATGTGAGCAGTGGTTTGCAGATGGTAACTGATATATTGCAAATACGCAATATGATATGAAGATATGCCCAGGTGCTTCTAGGTATGGGATTTGTAATTCAGTTCCCTAAATCCATCCTAGCATTTAGATGGAGGTACCACAGTGTTCACCCTGTAAGTGCCTCAGAGGAGTGTAAAACAGAATTTTGCAGACTGCACATCCCCCCTTTTTGTCAGCAATGAAACAAATCTAGTTATTTGGTTCCCGTCCTTTGTCAAAGAGTTGTCACAGCTTTGTAGACAGAGGATGACATTCTGCTTGAAGATCCCCTCTCCTGCTCTAGGTACTGACCAGTTGGTGAGCATCTGTCACCAGTCACCAAGTGAAATCAGAATGTTAAAAAGCATAATCTCTGAATTATGTCCGCTTACAAAAGAGATGGCTGAAGGGAGATAAGGTAAGAATTTCTGCAGATAAAAGGCAGATGGCAAAGTGAAAGGATTTAGCTGTGGTTTACACATGCTGAGGACAGGAATAGTAGTCATGAGCAAAAAGTGCATCAAAGGAGATTTAAACACGGGGAAATAATTTTATCAAGTGGTTACTGACATGCAGGAATGGGTAAGAGAGGTTGTGGAATCTCTATTTGAGATAATAGAGTCTCCAATATCTCATTGGAGACTTTTAGCAGTGGATGAGACAAACATTTTTCAGGAATGGTTCAGATGAACAGCCATGACTTAGGGCAGGGAGGTACAACAGTTGGCATCTATGGATTTTGGCCATCAATTTACCCAAAAGTTCTCAAACCTCTGTAGATAAACTTCATGTCTGCACGAAGGACTATCTCATGCCTTGCTCATTTAAGATGCCTTGAAAGAGGTTCCTTAAAATGGCCTCAGGCCCAGTACCAAAATTCACTGAAAGTCACTTCTAAAAATTTTGATCTACCTATTTGGTGTATAAATTGCCAGGTTTGTCTCCATTTTTCTTCCTCTGCTGGGGCTGAATCCATTGGAGAGCAGGAGACAACACAGGGATGCTCACTCTGGCAGATCAGTGCGTCGACAGGCATCGCTATGTCCATAAAGATTTAAGAGATGACTGAAAGTCAAGAGAGATTCATTCTGGAGGCTTAATGTGTTCAGAAATTTACCTAAAGAGGGAACATCTCTCTGTAACTTGCACAGGCTTAGCAGAAGCTGCCTTCCTAACCTATGTTGAAATGATTGCTTTTGAATGCAAACAGAAATGCAACGTTTAATGAAAATGCAAAATACTGTGAGTTATCAAGGCTTGAAACAACATCCTGTTTGTGAGAACAACTTAGGCACTTCAATCAAAAAATGCATATTCGAAAGGTGCTGTTACTCAGCCCTGAGGTGTTTCTCAGCTAACATACTATTAATATTATAATGATAAAATTCTTTGCATGTATAAACTGATAATGAATATTTTTGAAATGTTCTGACATTCCTTGCTGTGTGGAAACTTCACATCACCAATCTTAATTGTCAGGATTATTTTCCCCATTCTTTCACAAGAGACAATGAAAAGTACACACAAAGTTATCTGAAAAGCCAGACCCAGAATTCATAGTTCATGGTGGAGAATAGCCCTGCTAAGCTCTGTTATTAGAAAATGATGATGTTTTATGTAAAAAAAAAAAAAAAATGTGCTTCATGTTCTTTGCCAATTTCAGCTTCTTATTCATTTCTTGGTGACATCTGAATCAATTTCTGATCTTACCCTTCTTTAAAAAGGAGAAAGTGTCCAGAAAAATGGAAATTCTGGTTTCTAGGCTACTTTACCTGCAGAGCACCCACTTGCCCAAACTGGAAGCTCATTTATACCTCCCAGTCTTCCTTGTAGGAAGAAAGGAGAGCAGGGTTGCTGTGTAATTTCTAGAAGTTATAATGCCGCCTGCACAAAAACACCTTGGGGATGGGGTTAGAAACACAGCTTTAAATGTCTCACACCTCTTACTAATGCGGCACTGTGGAGCTTGCCCCGATGGGATGTCCTGTGCTAGAACTGTTGAATGGGGAAAACTGTGCCAAGAAAACCTGAACACAGACAAAGGCCCTTTGTAGCCCACCCTGTTGCAGTGCACATCGGAGAAGAGCCTGTCTTCCTTCTAAACACTCATTCAGTGGGTAGAAGCAGTAATAAGCTGTTCCTTCAGTGCTTTTTTCTACGGGGAGAATCTGCCCGGCTGTCCCAGCCTTTTCTCTTGCAACCAGTGCCCCAGCAGCCCAGGCAGCTGCCACGGGGCTCACTCCCAGCCATCCATGGCTGAGCACCAACGCCAGACACGGAGGCCTGGATGCAGCCTCCTGAGTGCCAGCCTCAGGGGAATCATCACTTTCCTCCTGCTGCTGCCTGTGCTCTGGCTCTCACAGCCTGCGGTTGGCTTTCACCACCACAAGGATGCAGCACTGCCTCATCTCATCTTTGGGATTACCAGATCCATGTCACCTTTGAGGCCGCCTGCTCATTTCTTTGCTGAGCTCCTGACCTCTCCGTGAGCAGATCCAGCCCACTAATGGTGATGGAGCATGGATCTGCTGCCAGGGTGGCTCGGGGAAGAGAGGGGACGGTGCTGCCTTACAGGCTTGGGGCACAGCAGGGGCAGTCTGAGTGTGAGCAAAGTGGGCAAAGGCCTGTGGGGGTCCTTGGACTCTTTTCAGACGGTGGCTCCAAGACAAAGTTACATTACTGACTCTGGCCAACAAAACATCATAAAAACCATCCTTGTGCAGAGAGCCGGTAAAAGCCCAGGCATCATTCAGTGGCTGCCTGGAGATCTCAGTTTTTTATTTTTCATATCAGCCTAACCCTTTGTCAAGAGCAAAACTACAGAAACAGAACCTCGGATTCTTAGAAGGGAACCTTTTCTGCTGCTCAATCCCATCTTTCTCATGCTAACCAAAGCGGAAGATGAATCCTTTGGGAACAAGAGCAGCTGAGACCAGCCGAGCCCTTTCAACCATGCACGTGGTATAAATGCAGGTGGGAGAACTGCCCCACGGCCTGGGCTGTGACACCCTCGTGCAGTTGTGGAGCTCCATCTCCCTCTAACACCTGCAGACCTTTGGGCCCCTGCCTCATGCCAGGGTGGAAAGGAGCCAGGTGTTACACAGAACTGGGATAAGAAAGGGGCTGACCCCAGGTGAGGTCATCAGGAGGGAGCATTTGCTCAGCCTCCTCTCTTTTCACTTGATTCCCCAGGGTTAAAGGTAAAATGAATTCTCTCTCCCTGCAGGACTCTTCAAAGGCCTGGAGGACTGCTGGTAGCATTGGTCTCTATTTTTATGGGCAAATCTATCACTTTATTAGAAAGAAAAAAAAAAAAAAAAAAAAAAAAAAAAAAAAAAAAAGGAGGGGGAGGGTCTAGGGAAATCCTGCTCTGTCTGTTTGGGGTGCTGCAGAGGAAGCTGGGGTTTTCCTGCTGGGATTTGCCCAGGGAGCCAGCTCAGCAGTGTAGGGCAACAAAGCAACGCCAGGAGGAGCCACCAGCTTTCGCACTGCACCTTTGGGTGCTGACAGAAAGCTGCCACTGCCCGGCGCTGCACCTCCTGGGAGGGACACGAGGTGAGGGCAGGTGTGCAGAGAAATGTGCTCTGGGAGTTTATTTATATATATTAGGAAACGGAAATATTGACCAAACAAGATAAATACTGGGCATTCTCTAGGAAAACGTTCTCATCTAGGAACAGCTGGAAGTTGCTTTTCCCTCTACTCGCACTTCTATAACCACAAACTATTGATGCTGGTTATCCTTGATGTGAGCTGGACCAGCTCGGGGTCCCAGCATCATAAGGGACTTTATGCACTGTCCTCCCTCCCCCTGCTATCCCAGGGGCTATCCCACATAACCCATTTCATAATCTGCCCAGCAGTGGTTTGTCTAGGGGTGAACTTGCCTGTCAGAGCAGAAGACAGCTGCTAATGAGTCTCATTGCATTAATCAAGCCTTCTAAATACCAGCCCATGCTGCTCTTTTTATGTGTCTCTGGCTAAGCTTTAAGCACCAAGATCTGTTCCCACAGCTGGTAAATCTTTCTAGTCCTAAAAGTGAGATTACTGGCACTATTTTACACACAGGAGTAGCACAACAGCAGGGAATAATGTGACTGCTAGTATTAGAAATAATTTTTAAAAGATGGAAAATGAATCAGACACCAGACAGCAGGAATCCAGCTGCAACCTGAGATTTAATACAATGGTCACAACCGGTGAGTATAATTGATCCAGTAACAGTAAAAACCTCTTGGGGGTACAAACATTACCACAGAGATGTATCAGCTTAAAGTTCAAAGTCTGAGCACCTGCTCAGAGTTACTTAACTTCTCACTAACACCTTTTCTGTTGCAGGAATAACTAAAGTGTGTAACTTGAGTTATTTAATAACTAAAGAATAGCCATGAAAGGAAGGCAATGCACGCTACAAGTTTAGCATTGATTAAAATAAGGGGAACATGCAGGAAAAGCATCTCCAGGGGTTAGGAATGGGGGAAGATAAACCTCAGGCCCCAGCTATATAGCTTGCAGTTTTCATGGATACGTCTTCAGCTCCTTCACCAGAGCCACTTCGAAGCACAGCGGCTCTTCTTGGGGTGGCTCGAACGCTTCACCCCCCCTGAGTGGTGCCGTGGCGAGTGCTGGTTGGCACACGAGTGGAGGCACTTGGACTTGCTGATGTGCTGCATGGATGAGCTCTTGTGCTTGACCCCCTCCTGCAGCAGTGAGCACTTGGTCACGCGTTGCTGTGATGAGCTCTCCTTTATTCTGGTGCCGGGGGGGCACTTAGGCACCTGTGGCTGCTGCAAGCTCTTGGTTCCATTCTGCTGCGAGGTGTAGGTGGTGATGCACTCCTGTGTCGGGTACCCCTTCGTGCACTTCTGGTGAGGGAACGTGCTCACATATTCCTGCTGAAAGCACTGTGTCACGTACTTCTGCGGGGGACACTCAGTGACTCCCCGCAGCGGTGGGGAATAGCCGCCGGTCAACCCCTGCAGGGACCGGAGCTCCGTGCCATACCGCTGAGACGAGCATCTGGATATCTTCTGTGATGAACGCTCATCCTTGCAGGAGGCCGAGTATTTGATCCCACATGGTGGGAACCTCAGCTTGCCTGGCTCTGGGCACCTGGGTGCACAGGGTGGGAGGCTCTTGGCCACACGCTTCTTCTCGTAGTGGCCATTCTCACAGGGCTGGAAACTCTGCGTCGTGCTCAGCTTCACGCTGGGCTTCCTGCAAGGCAGCAGGCGAGTGGTCTCGCAGGGCTCAGGGCACAGCAGGACGCATGGCTGGACATAGGGCTGGCAAGACAGCAGCTGGCTCTGGGTCACAGTCGGCTGTGAGCAGACGTAAGTGAAAGGTTGCACATAGCTTTGCCATCTGGGCATCGGGCTCTTGATCACGCTCAGTGGGTGGCATGTGGTGCTGCATGCATCAGGCTGGGGCATGCACTGCTGGAGGCTTTCAGTGATGTAGCTCGATCCCGGCAGGTATAGGTGTTTATATCGCTCCCCATAATAGTGCATGGTCTTGCGAGGTGCTTATGCCTGAAAGAAGCAGGAGAAAGAGGGACAGTTCACACAGGCACTGTCTGGTTCCTTGTGATGCAGGGCTCTGAGTTTCCCACAGGTGGCCCCACACAGTGAAAGGCTTGGGGTGACTTGGGACCAGGCTGGGATTACCGAGGAGAGGAGAGGATAGGAGAGGAGAGGAGAGGAGAGACAGTTGTCCACTTCTGCCCCCATACTCTTCTCATATGAGACCAGAAACAACCTGGGATCAGAGTCAGGCAAACCAGAGAGTTTTCATGCTGCCCTTCAAAGGTCAGCTAAGTATCCCTCAGAGACCTCACCAAGGAGAACTGACGTTATGACCCTCCGTTTGGCTGGAAGCCTCCTCCATCCCCACCAGGACGTCCTTTCAAGTTTACATTCTGCAACTCCCAAGCACTGGAGATGAAAGGCAAGCCAAAATTAAAGGTGTGTCCATGCTGTAATACTCAGGCGTGGCTGCAGTTCACGGGGGCAAACCCAAGCTGAGGTTAAATGAGCTAGCTGACGGTAAGAACAGGTTCGTGGCAGCACGTACGACCTGCCTGTCTGCTGAAGCATGGTCCTACAGGGGTCCGCTGGGTGGGCAGCATGCGGTTACGGGGCTCTGAGCTCCCTTCTGTAGCATCAGCATCACTGCCTCTGCAGTCCCCCTTTATACTGTCCCGTGGGCAAGCTTTAAGAAAAGAAAGAAGAGAAATGCAGCAGGGTCGTTTCTTAGTTGAAACCCCAGCAGAAAGGAAGGAGAAGGCATCAAGGCAAAATCTCAAGCAAGCTTCATTCCAGGCCTGCACTGCATTCATCCCAAGCCATAGTGTCTTGTTTTTGCTACGGTAGCCTGAAATACATCAAACTGCCTGCCACAGCAGCTCAGATGGTGAAACTTCATCCCAGCAGCTCCTCATGAGCAGCATGAAGGGGAGGCCAGCTGAGATCATGTCCCAGGGACAGGATGGGGCAGCACTGCCGGCACATCCACACCTCCCTCCTGAACCTGCTGTGGATGTCGTGCTTTGCCCTGGTCCTGGAAGGCATGAGGAAAATCACCCCCTTCATGCTCCCCTTCATAAAACACTGCCTTCAGATTTTTTTTTGCTGGTTTTTAACAAGTACTGGAACCACTGGGCATACAGAAGGTGCTCTGATTATTTTTTTCTGACACTGTTTGGGAATTAAATGAATGTAAAGAAACTGCATTTTCTGAACGCCCCTAGTTCTGTCTATAATTACAGTAATCTGCTTTATCTTCCAAAAAGCCTATCGCTGGGTGTCTATTAGCAATAACAATGCTGTGTCTTACTATCATTATCACTACAATTATAATAATCACTGAGTAATAAAAACAACCATTTGAAAAACAACAATAACAATGCTACTACTACAAGTAAAATGCTAAAGTATCTGGTGATGCTCATCAAGATAAAAATCTTCTAAAATAGGGGGATTATTTGCTTAGAGGGAGTTGTTTGGATATCTGAGTTATTTTATCCATTAACCTACACAGAACGTTAAACATGTTCAGGTTTAGCTGGAGAGTCCCTCTGCTAGCTTTTACATTGGCACTGAAGTTGATTGGCTTCTTCCTATTACTTGAGAAGCTGCTTTATTCAAATTCAATAAAATGGCAGAAAAATTCTGCCAGTTTCTTTAGAGGAGTCACCTTTCTGTGTACAGGCTCGTATCTGACTCCTGGCAGCGTTGAGCCCTTTATGTAGTCAATGTCTTCCTTCGGACTAGATTTAACAGCAAGCATAGAAAAGCCCACTAATCCCACTCCCGGCTTCACGGTCCATCTGGAAGTGCTTTCCTGATATTCTTCCATTCAGCACGGAGGAGCTGCTCCAGCTGTCAGAGCCACGCACGCCGGGGCCGAGGGCAGCATCCCCCAGAGACGGCATCTCCGCGAGTACACGAGCAGGACCTCTGCCTGCTCCAGCCACCCAGGTACAAAACAGCATTTCAGGAGCTCCATTAAAAGCCAGACTTACCCACTTCATCAGTGAGAACAACCGGAGAGAAGTGCCTAGGAGAGCCCCGCGATGGCAGAGCTTTTATACAGTGAATAAGTGCCCTAGGGGAGTGAGGCGGTTTGGCTGGGTGATGCTCTAATTGCCTGCCAGTCCTGGCTGAGCCACGTGCAGCTTTGCGCCGGCGGGGATGGCCGTCCTCACTCTGCGGGGCTACCGTCGCCGGCCAGCACCTCCGGGAGGTCTGGTGTAGCCCCAAGCTCCACACGGGAACCTCCTGCTCCTCTCTGTGCCAAGTAAAGCCTTGCTGGCCAAGCACAACCCCTGCAAGGGCTGCTGGTGGCTCTCACACTGAGCATCCCGTGTGCAGTGCCACAGCATCTCTGCATCCCACTTGCAGATTCAGGGCAGCAAAATGCTCCTTTCTGCACCGAAAAAGATGCCGGCTGAGACAAAGGATTGGGTTCGGGCCGCCCAAGGGACTCCTCATTTCCATGGGAGCTGCATGCATAAGGCCCTTCGGTGCCTTTGAAAACACCGTCCAGGAAGGACTCTTGGCGACTTCTTGCAGACCATAATTACTGTGGCACGCAGACTTCCTTCACTTATACAGGGAACTGAGGGAAGAGGTGGGTGACTGGGACTGAGAAAGCCTTGGGCTAAGGGCAAGTCGGCTGCTAAAATGACCTGCCACGAAGCGAACAACCTGTCCAAAGAGGTGACGCTTTTCCGGCACAACAAAGGGGAGAAGCGCAGGAGCACAGGGGCAGCCCAGGGAAAGACAGCTGAATCACAGCGAGCTCCAGCCCCAAAAACACAGCTCCCATTTCCTGCTGTGCTGCACAGTCTTTTTGTTTCCTGCTGATGCCAGGTGTAAACCTGAGGGGAGACGAACAGTGGCATGAGTAGATGGGAAGGGGGTTTTGTGTAGTTATATTTGCATAAGTAAAGGCCCTGGCGTTTTTTTTGTTGTTGTTGTTTGTTTGTTTTTTTCCTTTAATGCAAATTTGACATCTATCAGTTGGGTTACAGCATGCTGGGAATTTAGGTGAGGTCCTACAAGTTGAAACACAAAGGGGTGAAATAAGTACCATGAGTGGAGTAAGTGGAAAATATCTCACTGATAAGAAGCAGGATACTGATCTCTAGCTTATGACCTGTGGACTTAATTTTCTATTTTTGTTTTTGCCAGAAAATAAAAGTCCAGCAGGCTATTTTGTTTTTAACATTTTGGATTTTCTACCAAAAATTCACCCCAATATCACAGACAAAAATGTAAACAGAGCGCACATTTTCCCAGTTGATGCCAACATTTTGAGAGCAACAATAGCTAAAGGGAAGAGTTCTTTCTCTAGGCTTATCTTATTTTCCACATCTGAAGACAAAATCACTTAATCCTACCTGTGTTTCTCTTAGCTGTGTTTAATTCCCCTAAACTACAACACCCTTTTTAATGTTAAATGGCCTGACCCAAGATTTTAGGAATCAAGCTGGCGTCAGAGAAGAAGTAAGCAGATTACCACCGTTTTTACAAGCTCCATAAATCCAGTTCATGGGCAAGACACAGATCCGGTAGCCTTCAGGTAATCCTAATATTCATTTTAGTGTTTCCAGGTAACAAAATACTAACCCAATGATAACATCATGCCCTGTCATAAAAATGTTCTTAATTAACATCTGCAAAGTCCCCTGAAATCCTTTCATCTTGGAGAGACGCACAGTGCTGCATGGGACATTGTTGCAGGGGCTATTATTATTCCCAATTAAACAGAGGGGAAACTGAGGCACATTGCACCACAGTCACTTGGTGTGAGTCAGAGCCAGGGCCAGCACCAGGCTCAGTCCCAGCTGCCTCCATAGGAGCCCCATGCTCCTTTTGGCCACCCAGCCCCTGTGAGATGAGGTCCTCCACCACCCAGGAGGATTTTGGTAACGCTGCCCTGGGCTCAGCCTGCTGTGGGAAAGCGGCAGTGGTGTGAAAGCTCCTCGCAAGCCCACAGCAATGCTCTCTTCCTGTAAAGGGGACACAAAAGTTTGGCTTGTGAGAGCCTCCCTGGCTCTTATATGAGGAAGGAGGGCCACAGGTGCTGCCACTCTTACCTGCTGTTCTCCAAAGCATCACCCATGGGCATGCCGAGGAGGTGTGAGAAGGGGCTGCCCCCGTCGCACCCGCTCCCATCTCAGGCATCTCCTTGGCTTTCATGGGCAGCCTGCGGTGGCACCTCAAGGTCACTGAGCAAGGGTGGAGCAGGGCAGGATGCAGGACAGCGTCCCGGCCCCAGTCACACCCTCCTCGTCCTCTTGCGCCACTTGTTTTTGCCCTCCAAATAGGCATGATCTACTTAGCGTGAGCAGGCTCCTATTCATTTTCCTAATGATAGGGCATATTGCAAGATTTCTGTATTTTTTTCAGACAGGAGTTCACTGTATTTTTAACGAACCACCAGAGGGCAAAAAGACAAGGTATTTAATATGAGGTCAGAGAACTATATTTATTTAAGTATATATATGTATAGCATAAGTATACATATATATATGGTTTGTTTTCAATACAGTGTAGAGTACACATCTTCAGGCAGCATAAAGAATATAGTTAATCACTTCAACATCTCTAACATTTATAAAAGAGTAGTGCTACAACTTTCTGTGTCATTTCAAAGACTTTCTTTTGTTTCAGGCTGTGTTTTCCGTATTAATCAAAGCAACCAAGCGAATAAAAACTTTCATGGATAAAATTTCAGCAGGACCAACTTCACCGAGCCAGAAACCCAGCCTGGTTTAGGGACTCCACTGAAGTCAGCGCAGAGTCAGCAGGGATTTCTGGCCACCTTCCGAAACGAAGGCTGTTGGAACAAGACTCATACTGTTTGCTTAGCAAATTTATGTTTGGCTTCCAAATCTGTGAGTGAAAACAGCTCTTTTGGAGAACTTGCAGCCTTGGGGATTACAGGTCAACCCAGGCATTGTCTCAAGACAGGACTAAACCTGGTGCCAGCCCTCTGCCGGCCGCACCGCCAGTCCTCTTGATGCTGTTGTCAGCTGGACTCCTTAGACATTTCTATTTCTTTTTTTTTTTTTTCTTTTGAAACCTCTATTCATTTCAATTAGGTGAGAATTTAATAACATCCCACTAAACTATTTCTTGCAGCAGACTAAGGAATAAGCCACAGACACCTGGAGCACAACCACAGAAATAATATCATACCCTGGCCCGAAATAGAGCTGAGCTACAGGGGAAGTACTGGAAAACAGAGATAAAGCAGAATTAAGCAATAGCAAGTAGTTGGCAGGTGACACAAGGAGATAAATAACCCTGCCCCAAAGCCATACCTCGCTGTTTTTCCAAGGACCTTCCTTTCCCCCGCTCCTTTTTACCAGGGCCATTTTGATGCAGAGCAGTACTTTTTAGAGTGACTCGAAATTTTTACTCCACCTGACTGACACTGCTGCTGTGGGACACACTTGGTGGCACACTGCTGTGGGACACACTTGGTGGCACACTGCTGCTGTGGAACACACTTGGTCGTACACTGCTGTGGAACACACTTGGTGGCACACTGCTGTGGGACACACTTGGTGGCACACTGCTGTGGAA
>NC_048917.1:1773573-1777369 GCF_011077185.1 Oxyura jamaicensis | reverse complement strand
GGTGGCACACTGCTGTGGGACACACTTGGTGGCACACTGCTGTGGAACACACTTGGTGGCACACTGCTGAGGAGCACACTTGGTGGCACACTGCTGTGGGACACACTTGGTGGCACATTGCTGTGGGACACACTTGGTCACACACTGCTGCTCTGGGACACACTTGGTCTCACACGGCTGTGGCACACATGTGGTCACGCACCTGGTGGCACACTGCTGTGGGACACACTTGGTGGCACACTGCTGCGGGGCGCAAGTGGTCACGTAGCGCTGCGAGACACACTTGGTCGCACGCTGCTGCGGCACGCACGTGGTCACACACCTGGTGGCACACTGCTGGTGTGGGGAGTAGGTGGTCACACACTGCTGCGGGACGCACTTGGTCGTACACTGCTGCTGGGGGATGCCCTTGGTCAGGAATGGCTGCTGTGGCACACACGTGGTCACACACCTGGTGGCACACTGTTGCTGCGGGATGCACTTGGTCGCACACTGCTGCTGGGTGGCATAGGTGGTCACACACTTGGTTGCACACTGTTGAGGCGTGCACTTCGTTGTACATTGCTGCTGCGGCACACACTTGGTCATGCAAGGCTCCTGCGACATGCACGGGGCGATACACTGCTGCTGCGGCACACAGGTTGTCACACACCTAGGTGCACACGGCTGTGGTGGGATCAGCTGGGTCACACGCTGTTGCTGCGGCACGCACTTGGTTGCATACTGTTGCCGTGGCACACACTGGGTCACACACTGCTGCTGGGAGAAGCTGGAGGACAGAAACCGCTGCCGGGGGGCGCAGGGGGTCACATACTGCGGGATGCACTGCGCCGACTGCCAGCTGGTCACAAGCGGGTGCCTGGCAGGGTACATGGGGGGGCACTTAACGGGGATGGGTTCCTGGCAGAGAGGAGGGAAGCACTGCTGTTGGTAGCACAACATCTTGGTGAGGCTTTGGCAGGGCTGGAACGAGAGGTGGGAAGGCAGAGCCCTTAGACAGGCACCCGGCAGGGTGCTGGAGCTGTGTCCCGCCTGCGCCGCTGTCTCAATACCACGCCAGCAGCAGCTGAGCACCTAACCTGTAATTTTTAACTCAGAAACATGTCAATAAGTCAAACAGCAGGGACATTCAGAGACACACACAGCATGAAGTATCTCCCTGGACTTCAGCCCACCCCCCCCTCCACCCATCACCTGGACCTTCAAGGGGAAGAACTGATCTTTGAGGTCAGCAGAGGAATTCCTCATCTCAGATCTGCCTTTTAACCACCAAATCTAGTTTTTCTCCTCTGCTTTTCATTGGGGACCACATTTGACCTCTTGCTGATGTGTCGAGAAAAATCCCCAGTGCAGAAACTTGCTCTGAACCTCTGGCCACTTCTGCGGTAGCAAGAGAGGCAAACAGCACCCAAGGCTCTGCTGCATGCTGATCCCGTAACACCACGGGCATGCAGAGGTTCACAGCCCCGTCCCAGCATCACCAAGTCTGTGCTCATTAGGGAACCAAAGCCAATTAAAGGGCAGAGATACCACAATGGAACACAAACCTGCCCACAGCTCTTCTGGCACTGTGTTCCCTGATACACACAAAGCAGCTCTGAGTATTATCAGACACCCCCAAAAGCAAACGACAATAGCAGCACCACAATTACTGCTCACAGCTGTTCTTTAGACTGTTCACAAGTGGCTCTTGGAGTTAGGTGCCTTGCTGGAGACACTGTAAGAGCACATTCCCATACCAACATAGCAATTCATACTCACTAATTTTAAAAACCTTTCCCACAAAGCATTTCCATATGTAAAAAGACAGAAGGAAATCTGCATTTCAACAGCTACAAAGGCTCAGCACAAACCAGACTTACCCAGCTCCTTGGTGAGAACAGCGTTGTGATGTGACCAGTGAGCCCTAACAGAAGGAGACCTTTTATATAGCTACTAACCGTGCCTTGAAGGTATGAGGAACTCACGACATAGCCTATTAGCTCCTATGCACAAGCTGTCCTGTGTGCAACACTTGCAGTGACTAGCATCAGTGTACTCATCCCCAGGGATGAGTAGTTGAATGTCAGCTCCCCATAGTAAGAATAATTACCGGTTGTATAATCCTTCCTGGCATGGTAAGACTGAATGGTATTTGGAGAGGCAGAGGCATACCCAGCCTCAGGGGTTTTGCGAGACCAGAGCGCACACGACAGTGTGCCATAATGGTTTTCCAGGGGACTCCCTGGTGCCAGGCTTCCCTGTCCCTGGACTCCTTCTGGAGGTCCCCAGAGACAGGCCATGCCATCGCTTGGCCTCTTTCCACACACACATGGGGATGGCTTTGTGCTGTGAGAGCTGCGCTGGGTGCTCCATGTCCTTCTCTAACCTTAATCTCTCATTAGAGCAGCCCTTATCATCTACCTTGCAATGCCCAGCAGCTGGAGTTGGCTATGTGTGCAGTGGGACACAGGACACCGTCTCCTCTGGGGAAAGCCACGAGCTCCTCAGAGGGTTCACGTCACCCTTGGGTGGGTGTCATCCTCATCTTTAGCTCACATAGGTCTGAAGAGCATCTGTCTGCCAGCGCCCAGATAATCCCATGACCCCAGCACAATTACCTGTCATCAGAGCGATGGGAATACACCATCCAGTGACAGGTGAGCAGGAAAGATGAGCTACAGTCACGTTTGATTGCAGCCACTGCATAATGAGCTCAGCTGTCAAAGCTGTCACCGGCAGCACGACAAGCCACAAACAGCACCAGGAGCAGATGAACTGCCTCCAGTCCTGTGGGTACCTTCTCAGTGAGTCCACTTCTTATCGCACACCACGCCCAGAATAAAGAAACCAGTTAGAAACCTGGGAGATTAATTTGTTGAAGTCACTGAAGATCTAATCAATGCTTTCATGTGCACTTTGGCACATGAAACTTCCCCTAAAAGGACCATTTCTTCCCACTCCAAGGAGAGCTCAGGGGGACCAGATCAGAGGAGTGCACTGGGCAAGATGAAACCCACCCCAGGGGGAGCAGCTCCTGCATGTGTTTATTAAAGCTGTGGTTTCTTATGAACTAGAGAAATGGCACTCCCCAGGTGGTTTCTGAGGCCAAGAGAAAGGTCCGCATATAAATAATTTTGTAGTACAAGTGAATAATAAAGCCTAGCAACTCTTTTGTACAACTATGAAAGTGGTTCTCAGGGTTTATTCATGGGTGAAAATCTAGGGTTAATTAGGCAAGAATCACAGAGAATTAAATGCTCCCTTTACCATAGGCATGTCCAGCAAGAACTAAGCCCTACCCTTGCTGGTCAGCACTGAGGGCATTCATCATTGGCTGAACCACAATAAATGCAGCTTTGATGTGGCCTCCCTCCCACAGAAATTGGTTCTTTGATCCAAAGTCATAACTCTTCATTGTTTTTTAGCTCCAAACATTGCAGGTCTGATCCTCCCTGTTAACCAAGGTGAGCAATTCACATTTATATTGGTTTTATTCTAGTCTGGATGCAGACACTGCCCCAGCCCTCAAACAAATCCTTATTTCATTCAATACTTGGCTGAAACCCATGAGTACCCACCTAGTTTATTGACACACCAGGAGAAATTTAATTACTTGATCACAGAAATGACTTGTCTTTTATGTTCAAACCCAGTAATATCTACATGATTATGTACCTAAATCCATTTATTCAGTACACTGAAAGAAAGAAAGAAAGAAAGAAAGAAAGAAAGAAAGAAAGAAAGAAAGAAAGAAAGAAAGAAAGAAAGAAAGAAAGAAAGGAAGGAAGGAAGGAAGGAAGGAAGGAAGGAAGGA
>NC_048917.1:1748452-1773473 GCF_011077185.1 Oxyura jamaicensis | reverse complement strand
AGAAAGAAAGAAAGAAAGAAAGAAAGAAAGAAAGAAAGAAAGAAAGAAAGAAAGAAAGAAAGAAAGAAAGAAAGAAAGAAAGAAAGAAAGAAAGAAAGAGAAAGGAAGAAAGAAAGGAAGAAAGGAAGAAAGGAAGAAAGGAAGAAAGAAAGGAAGAAAGGAAGAAAGGAAGAAAGGAAGAAAGGAAGAAAGGAAGAAAGAAAGAAAGAAAGAAAGAAAGAAAGAAAGAAAGAAAGAAAGAAAGAAAGAAAGAAAGAAAGAAAGAAAGAAAGAAAGAAAGAAAGAAAGAAAAAGACAATTAGAGTATATTTTAATTTTGGCAACAGGGCAATTTTTGAGACTTTCACTATGCAGCAGTTTAATGAGTGCCTCACTTCACATAGCAATGCCTGTCAAAAATGTGTGCTTCTATTGGCATCACCTGTGCACATCCTGGTAGTATCCAGCTTCTTCCCACAAGGCAGCCCTGCCCTGCAATGGTTGGCAGCTAAGAAAATCTCCTGTGCTTTTTTAACGTGCCTGACTCATCTTGCAACCCGGACAACAGCATGAGATGAAGGTGGAAACGAAGTTAAAATAGGGCCGTGGCACTGAGAAGTACAAAGAGGGAAGCTGAAAACATCCTGGAAGAGATGCCAGGTGAGACACTTGGGAATCCATCACCTCCCTCTAATAATTCAGGAATGCAAAGGAACACCGTCACACAGCAGCAATTCTGGAGCATGAGCTAATGCACCAGGAATGCAAAGCTCCTCGCCTGCTCCAGTTATAGAAATCTGGCAGAAGAGCAAGCCAGTCAAAAAAGAATATAGAAGAAACGAGGGAAAGCGGCTAAGTGTGATCTCAGATACTGGGCTGAAACTTCAAGTGGCATAAAATTAGCGTCATTCCATTAACTGTAACAAGAAAATGCTGATTATTTAGACAAATAGCTGTAAAGCAGGAGGGAGCTACAGTGGGGAGCTGTTAAAGATTGAAACTGGCACATAGCGAGGGACACTGCGCATGTGAGGCTGCTACAGCAGAGGCAAGGAGGAGAGTCCTTCCTTGAAGAAATCAGTCTGCCTTGGAGAAGTAAAGGCAAGCTCAGCTTAACAACTTGTGACCATGAGAACAAGTACCAAACACTGGTTAGGGATGTGCATGGGGCTGGGATAGCCCTGTCCTCCAGCCTCACCTAGGCATGGCCTTGTCCTCCAGCCTCGCCAAAGCAAGGCCATGTCCTCAGAGCTGTACAAGCCACTAGAGTGCAGCATAGGCACATGCAATCGCCTCCTGCAACAGCCTTGCAGAACTGGCCGACAGAGGCTGGGAAACCACCTTCAAATGCCCTCTCTCTCCAGGTAAAGTTTGAACTGGCAGCCTGTGAACTCAGCCCAGACCACTGTCTTTGCATCCTAAAATCCTAATGCTCCTTATTGTACCAAAGCAGTGGCATGGAGTTAAACCTAAGTCACCAACACACCCTGCAGCCCAGCCACAGCCTCCTGTCCCCATCCCAGCTTACATGCACGTGTGTCTCTGGACATTGAAAACATGCATGGAAGTGGTAGCTGGGCTGCATTCCCTGGGCTTCACAGGAGAGGGAATCTCTTCATTCGATCACTGTAAGGCTGTGAGGTGTGTGCAGGGAGGGGAAGGTGGAGCATAGGGAAGCACAAGAAACTAAGAAGAGATTGCATTTGTATTGTATCAGACTCGTAATTAGAAAGCAGCATACAGGCTGCAGATAATAAAACTTAACATATTATTAGCCCAGCAAGCAGTAAATTTTCAGTATCGTTACTTCAATGATTTAACAGCACTGAAGGCAAAATACAAACTCCATCATGAAATAGAATTAAATGCTCTTCTCTTAGACTCCTTGCTATATTTTAAAAGCTTTTTATTGCTTAATGAAATCTTGCTGTTCTGCAATTAGTAGCCCCAACATACCTCTTTGTTCTGGTTGCTACCAGGCTCAGTGGGGGTTAGCCTCTGTAGCAAAGCTGACTACATGATTGCAATAGCCGTGGTGAGTTTTAAAATACATGAGCCAAGCTGTGGGGTTTCAACAGTGAAGCAACTTTCTTGCCCCCTGGCACCCACATTCATTAGCTGCACCTTCTGTGCTTCCAACACCAGAGAAACCTGGGTGCTGAGGTACGTGCCCAGTGCTTGATTGCACCCAAAACTTGACTGCCCTGCACGGGACAACAGCATGCGGCCACCGAAGCACTCAGCTGCAGAGGACAAAGCTGGGAAATATGTCTGGTGGAGGTTCTGTCACACCAGACATGAGAACTTGACATTACCATGGCAGGCCCTGCATTTTGTTCCTCTGCTATCACCTTCCATGTGCAGGAGCCACTGTTGCTTGGGAAGCCACTGAATCACCTTCTGGTTTTGCTTTCGTTCCAGGGGTGACACAGAAATGGGAGCTTGTGGTGCTTTAGCTAGTAGTAGGCTTTGCCTGGGTTCTGATTTTGATGAGGAAAACTGCTCCTCTGGCTTCTCCTGAGGTTTCTTTTCTCTTTGGATATTGCTGGGTCTGGCTCTGCGTGGCTTTTGCTTACTGTAGGTGGCAGAGGGGCTGCTTGCTTGCAAGGCTGCTAGTTAGCTGGGAAGACATTCTTCTCACAAGCCAGGAACTGGAAAAAAAATATTTGAGGAAGAAAAAAATGCACTTTTGTTGTTGTTTTGGGTTTGTTTGTTTGGTAAAATAAATCAAGAAAAGTAAGAGAAGCAAGCAGCATCAACAGCAACATTTTCTCTTAGAAGCCCTGGTAACTGCACCCTTATCCGCATACAGGTATTAGAAAGAAGCAAACTGAGAGTTCAGGTTTGTTACAATTTTAATGAGTAACTCAGAGCAATGGAAAGGAGAAGACCCAAGATAATTCTCTCTCTTGAACCTGAAGACCAATAATTACCCCTCCCGTGCTATCTTCTTGCTGTATATTCATTTAGTCTGAGTTCCTTTCACCACCCAGACCTTGTCAGATATTCGCTTTCCAGACCTCAACCACATTAATACTGGTTTGCATCCCAAAAGCCTCTGAGGACAACACAGTTTGATCAAAATCTGTTTTGTCAGAGCATTCGTGCAAGGCTGCGCAGATCCTTG
This sequence comes from Oxyura jamaicensis, assembly GCF_011077185.1. Classification (NCBI taxonomy): domain Eukaryota; kingdom Metazoa; phylum Chordata; class Aves; order Anseriformes; family Anatidae; genus Oxyura; species Oxyura jamaicensis. The sequence goes on along the minus strand of NC_048917.1, from coordinate 1,770,367 downwards.
AAATCTTCCCTGCTGCTCTGGGATTTAGCCCTTCCTTTCCCTCCCAAGGGAGTTCGTCCTGTCAGCCAGAACATATTATTACATCAGATGGTCTCAACATACTAAGCTTTTAAAACTTCCTTTTTCCGTAGTAGATGAACTAAGAGCATAGTTTTAGGATTATAATGTAAGGCATGTTTGTATAATCTCTCAGTTCTCTGGGCCTGATTCTTTTCCTATAATCCCCTTGTGCAATGGTGTGATGCCATCAAAGTCACAGGAATGGCATAGGTATAACCAAGATTATCTCCATTAATCTGTGACATTACATGGATGCAGAATCAGTTGGAAAAGAAATAGTTTAATTTGTAGAGCCTGCAGCTCCTGAAATTCAATCTCAATTAATACAATTTGCAAATGGAAGAGTCTGAAATTGCCATCGCTGAACTATAACCTCACAGTAAGTCATATTATAGCAAGCCTATTTACCAATCTTCAATGGATTCATCAGAAGCAAACTTACCCAGCCCACCAGTCAAGCAACAAATCAGTGCAAAGACAGTGGAAGAGCCTGGAGACCCAGAGAGGTCCTTATAGACCCCAGGAGTTCAGCCTCCCAGAGAGGGGCCTGTGCTGTACATGATAGATGTATTTTCATGACTCCAGAACTGCCCAGTTCACAACACAGGTGGTTCTTCTTGGTGTTTAGGAGAGAAAACTCCCTGTTCTTAGACATTTTGTATTTTAGCTGCAGAAGGCTGTTATGTTGGCCACACCTGAAGCCTTGTTCTTGTTCTGGCGTTTTCCAAACACTGTGGTCTAAATCCCCATATTTTCAGTCCTTCCAGAGATAATCACAAGAATAATGCAGACAACAAATGCAGGGCCTGAACCTTGGAGACAATCAAGGTCCTTTCTGACTTTGTGGGGGAAGGATAAAGCAACCTTAATCCAAATGCAAGCAGTGCCCCGAGAACCTCCCTGCTGCACCAGGCACCTGCCAGAAAACCATGAGGCTGATACTCCAGCAAGCCAACACTTCATCCCCTTCCAGGAGCATGGGAAGCCTGAAATGGGATGCTGCACCCCAGCTGCTCCCTGTTCTCCAGCAGCAGTGCTGCAAAGCTGAGCACAAATCCAGGGTGACCCCCGGGTTGCCCTGCTGTAAATTGTGTGTCTTGGTGCATGGGCCAGAAAAGGCTGACAACAGGCTTAACTCCAACAAGTTCGTTCCTGAGCTCTAGAGCATGAATGAAGCAATTGAGAATTAGGATCTTTGATGTGATGACTGACTGGAGAGTATTTCTGTTGTGCCCAATGGGTTTTCAATGAGGCAATCTGTTGAGCAGCACAGTAATCCTGCACAAGCGGTTAGGAATAAATTTAGGCTGGGAATTAGAAGACTTCCAAGAAGCAGTGCAGGGAGGCTCTGGAACTGGCTGCTAACTCAGAGAATTGGAGGCAAAATATGTAAAAAGCTTGAAGATGGAGGCTGGTGAATTTACAAAAGAGGTTTTATTGCTCTGAACGTAGAGTCACAGACAACTGATTTAGCTGTGTGTGTTTCCTGAGAGCTGTTAAAATAATCCTAGGAAGCTTGGGTGCTCTATTATGGCAAAAATGGAAAGGAATTGTTCACGAACAGGCAGGAAAAAAAAAAAAAAAAAAAAAAAAAAAAAAAAAAAAGCACGCAAACTCGCAAACTGACACATCTGACCATCCCTGTGGAAGACCGGTTTCTCTTCTCCTGTAACACGACTTGATGCTCAGAGTCCTGGGCACTAGGAGAGAAGGTCAAGTCTACAGAAGTATCAGCTACTGGACTTGCAGGCAGACAGACCGATACTAGGAAATTCAGTAACTGGTAATTAAGTCTTTTGTCTCGTGAGATGAGCTAATCATGGTGTCCACCCTAAAGTGATGACAGACACAATAATAAAGAACAAGATGGGGTGTTAACGAAACAGTGTCTAATTAAGCCACTGGGCGAGCCATGTCTTGGGAGATCCAGTCCAGCAACTTCTGAATCACACCAAGACATGAAATCCAGGAGTGCAATGATTTCCCCAAATCATTTTCTCTGTGTACAAAGGTTCAAAGTACTGGATGGACAAAAGTCAAAGAGCACCCTTGCAGACGTGAGGATTACATTTCACATCCTGAGTTGCGGTTCTCTGCAGTGCACTTTGCATCTAAAAATGCTCATCCCTTCCTTCAGACTGAAGGACTATAGCTGCAGGGACCTTAGAGATACTGAGACACTCATGGTAAATTAGCTGCAAATCTCCATTTGGAATTGCTAACATAACTGCTGCATACCTCCCTGGGCATCTTAGACTCTTGGGGACCTAATTAATTAATTACCTCATCAGCATTTGGAAAGCCACTGGGGGTTGAGGGCAACTCAGCACCTGCACAAGCTGTGTGGAACCTGGAGTGGCATTTTCTCTCTAGGAAGAAGAACGGGCTCAGGCCAGTATTTTTATCATCTGCGGTGTTGCACTGCCTGGAATTAGTGGTACAGCTTCAGCAACAGTTGGGAGCAGAGCCAGGCTCCGCCAGGTGAGAGCTGAGTTGCTGCTTAGCTCCACGTTCACTGCCAAGCCGCCTTCCTTCATGCACGTTTCTCCCGTAGTTCCCCAGAGGTTTGAGTAAGGCAGGTTTCACTGCATACAGCATTTGCCTCTAAAAATAGTCTTTGTGCAATTCACATGGAAGGGGAAAGCAATTACACCGCTACTATGGGAAAAACATTCACTCCCTTTCCACGGGCTGACTTCAGAGCCTCTTCGATGATAATTACCATCATTTTTCTGCTGAGGTTGCTGACATGGATGTGAAGTGACCTCCCCAAGCCTCTGCAGACCTGGATCCAAACCAGGGCTTAAGGTCAGGATGGCCCCACCTTCTGGTCTCCAGACATGGTTCAGGTCGTCTCCCCTCCAGCTATGGAAAGTGATTTTCCTTGCTCACTGGATGTTGCAAGTCGAGGCTGGAAATTTGACAACCAAACTGGCTACATATTCCAGAAACCCAACTGCTTGCTTTAATAAAAGTGGTGTCACAACATAGGGCTGTGGTTTGTTGCACCTGTAGCAGTCTTTGCCTCAGCAATGGTCCACAGGTGCTACGTGCCCAGTTTCTCTCTCACTGATGGGCAGAGCAGAGGTTACTGGAGCTCTGGCCTGGAGGTGCACATTCACTTTTCTCAGCTGCAGCATTTGGTCTAATGACTTGCACCCTGTCTCCTTCTGAACACAGCTGCTCTGTCCTCTGCAGGCCAACATGTGCATTACAAAATATGTTTTTTATGAGTATGAGCTTATTCCTCCTTGCTATATTCCCCCTGACTTTAGCCCTGCTCTGCCGGGTTGAGATCCTAAAGCAAACCTCAGCAGAAAGCTTTTGTTGATAACCGCGACGCCTGATGCTACCTAGAAAGCAGACGGGCAGGTTCTCCAATGCTGGAAAGTGTCCTAGTTCCTGCCTTCACCTACAACCACAATTTGTGCCAGCAGAGCAGCAGCTGCAGCAGTGAGGTGAGGCCTTAACTGAGGGTAGGCACCAGCTTGGGATGCTCCTCTTGCTAGCAAAGGCAACCAAAACAAAGCAGGTTCCAGGGCCAGCCTGACACCAGCAAGGCAGGGCCCCACCTGCAGTGAGGTAAGAAGCTGCATGGGTGAAGTCACGCCATGGGAGAAGAAGATGTGGTCTCAAATCCAGGTATTCTGTCCTTCAGTTACTAAACAACTATCAGCAGAGGAAGTTACGCCTCAGCTAGAAGCAGTTTTTTTATATTTGCACCCCAGGAACCCCAACCAGCATCGGGTACCAGCTCAGCCTGTTGCAATGATTGCATCTGTAGTGCGTGTGCTGATAAAAGCTCTGGTAAAATCGAGGAGACAGGACAAAGATAGTCCCAAGACAACCAAATATGATGAAATTCACCTCTGTGTGGGATGCGTTGTCTCTGCTGATGAAAATAATCCTCGCATCAGCAGTGAGGTCTGTGACTTATATCCCAACAGCTTCTTGAGATGTTGAGGATAACAATCAGTGAACTATTTTCACTCAAAAGACTTTTTACATGGAAATATGTTAAGAGAATAAATGCATACACTACCAGCTCGCTTAATTTCCCAGGTATATTGAAACATCTTTTCAAGTGCTGTCCTAGCAGCAAAACCAGCCCGATGTCCTAGTTCCATTGGGGTGTGATAAATCTTGTATGCCGTTAGAAGTCCCTTTACTTTTCACATGATGTATGAAGATAAACTCAACTCCCTATTCTGTCATGTTTGGATAGGTGGGAACTAAATCTTCTGCACCATAGACAATTGCATTCAAAATGATCTGTTCTGAAATGAAAGAAGAATGAAATCTGTAAAGATCTTAATGGGAAAAAAGCAAACCTATCCGTCATGCTCTGATAGAATGACAAAAAAATCGCTTTAGAGAATTCATTGATGAAAAGGAGGTGAGGGAAGTCGATATTAGTTCCCCGGTCTTAAACCACAAAGACATCCAAAGAAGTGGGGTCAAGACCATTAGCTGGCAAGAAATGACTCAGCTGCATGGGCTGAAGTGGAACCACATTGGCTGACACCACATCAAGACCCCTGATCTCGGTGGGCTCTGCAATGCTGTATTAACTGGAGGCTATGACCTTTATTCACAGAGAAAGTTTTTCTAAATCGGTTTAGTCAGAATAGGGATTAAAATGCATTCTGCACCAAAAGCTGTCTCTTCACACTGCCTACGTGTAAAACAAGTCTGTGGAGGAAATGCACAACAGCAGTTGTGAAAGAATGAGCTCATTACCTAGGAGGACTCATTCCCAGAAGGCAGGGCTTTGAAACCGTATAAAAGTTCTCAAATCTCCATGCTCCACCATCCACTCGACTTCACGCTTCGCCCTGTTGACTGGTTGGGTAAGTCAGAGAATACTGATCCTTTTTGTGATGCCTATAATTTTATTGCTGGTTGTAATTTTACTGAGGTTTAATGTAGGCAGAGTCTTTAAATAAGTGTTTTATTTGATACCTTTGAATATTCAAAGGATTCCTACAAAGGAGAGAAATTGTTGGCATTGGGGTAGTACAAGCAGGCTGGGGATGACTCTGAAAGGCAAGTTCAGATTGTGTGTAAATCTGAGGATAGTCAAGTACTAAATTAGATCCTTTCTGAAGAAGAGATTAGATAAAATTATATTGGTTTAAGTATAACTGATCCTGCCTTCAGGGAAGGAGAAAGTCTAAATGGCCTCCTAAAGTTCAGTCTAAACCCATTTTCTATGATTCTTCTATTTATAATATGAATGTTCTAAAACCTTTAATTTAATCAAAGAACTGTATTTGGAAAAGACAATTTGTGATTATGAGGGACTGTAAGGAACAGAAAGGTGAAAATACTCCTCTTGAGCTTTGTCATTCCTGCTAACCAATATATTAATTGGTCTTAAGATGCTATCATAACCTTATAAAGGAAATAGCAAGAGACACCAGATACTGATCTAGATGATCTAGGAGGATGGGAGAGAGAGGAATGAATTTGCTTTAAAGATGTGCTAAGAGGGGCAGGTGCAGTGGAGAAGGGAGAACAGACTTGCACACACTCACTTGACCTGTGTTGGCTCCAGTCCTTTGTTGATAGGACTTAGAAATACACTTTCCAACTCATGCTTCCATGTTTGTTTTATTTGTGTCCTTAGATTGACTTTAGGAAAAGAGCAGCATAGGAATTGCCAGAGACACAGCACCAGGCCAGCCAAACCTGGTCCTACCTTCAGCAGCACACCAAAGAGAGGGAGTTTCATAAATTGTTAGGAAAAATCATTTGGCCTGTTGCACATTAATGACCTTGGGAGAAGAAATCCTGTCTGATTATTCTGATTCATGCAAGCTACATGCATCATTAATGGCCATGATAATCCAGAAATGTAGGACAGCATCACCACTGCTAATTTTTTCCATGACAGTTGGCAGGACTGTGACACAGGTAGCCTCAAGTCCATTGCATCATTAGTGAAGTGAGTGATAGCAATATCAAGAGGTGGAGTTGGCCTATTACATAGTTATTGTAAAGGCCCTCTATACTACAGAAATACATTAGCTTACTGAGGAGGTCCACCCTGGGGCCTTAGCACCTCAGTTTTTGAATTCCAAGAAAAATCTGAAAACCATTTCAAAATGGGCAAAATCAAGTTAAGTATTTCATTTTTTTTTTTTCAGTGTGAAATATTCTGTTGGCCCCAGACTTATATTCTTCTACTTTCTGAAATACCACATGCTATTAAATGCTTGTCTTCAGCATTGTTTTTATTATTGTTATTATTATTTTGACTTTCTGAAACCGCTATCAAACCAGAAAATCTGTTATTTGCCAGCTCCTCTCATCAGTCCCCCAGGAAAGAAATGAAAGAGAGTTAACACGTTGGGAAGGGCTAAGCAGGGCGGAAGAGCTCTGAAATGTAAATCAGCTCCAAGTTCAAAGGAGTGACTCCATCTCTGTTAGACCTGACAGGGCTGTCCCACATTGCAGAACAGAAAGGAGGAACAAGATAAGGTAGAGTCAGAGCAGAAGCTGAAAGACAGGATGAAAAAGAAGCAGCAAATCATAATTCCTTCTGAGCAAGCCTGCATTGGGTAACTGAGGGCAAGCTAAGAGAACTTTACTCTTTCAGATGATTAATGTTTCTTATAATTGTTTCATCCTTATCCCGTTGGAGTTCATTTAGCAGACACAATAACACTCTGACATTTCTTTCAGATAATCTTGTTTCCTTCAAAGATGTCTTTGAATCAGATGCAGTGCAAGCAGGAAATCACCCTCCCACCTGGCCTGAGCAAAACGATTCCAAAGCAAAGCCAAGAGCCGGTTCCATGCCCTGAGCAGGTCCCATGTCCACAGCAACAACCTGAAGTCCAAGTCCCAGACCCAACCCCTGTAGTTGTGGTACAGTGCTCAGAGAAAACAGAGCCACTGCAAGCACCCTTGGTGGAACCAGGCAAGGGAGAAGCACCAGTGGTCATAATACCTGAGTGTCCACCCCAGGAACAGCAGCAGCAGCAGCAAACCAAGCTACCACCAACTTTCCCTCCTGTATCACACCCTGAACCTATTTCATGCTCCCAAGAGAAATCAGAATGCAAAGAGATGCCAGAGCCCACCCTTGTTATCTGCCCTGAACCTGCACCGTGTCCCCAGGAGAAGCAGGAATGCAAAGAGATCCCCGTGCCGGTCCCTGTTCCAAGCCCTGACCCCGCTCCATGTCCCCAGGAGAAGCAGGAATGCAAGGAGATCCCTGTGCCAATCCCCGTTCAATGCCCTGAACCTGCACCATGCCCCCAAGAGAAGCAGGAATGCAAGGAGATCCCTGTGCCTGTCCCTGACCCTGCACCATGTCCCCAAGAGAAGCAGGAGTGCAAGGAGATCCCGAAGCCTCTCCCAGTTCAATGCTCTGACCCTGAACCATGTCCTCAGGTGAAGCAGGAGTGCAAAGAGATCCCGGTGCCAACCCCATGTCCCCAGGAGGAGCAGGATGTCAAGGAGATCCCGGTGCCTGTCCCTGTTCAATGCCCTGAACCTGCACCTTGTCCCCAAGAGAAGCAGGAATGCAAGGAGATCCCAGTGCCGACCCCTGAGCCGGAGCAGTGCTCTCTTCCTGAGAAGCATCCTCCCATCGAGCAGCAGCAGGTGAAGCAGCCCAACCAGTGGCCACTGATGCAGAAGTAACTTGCAGCTGACAAGGGAAGCCCTGAAGAGAGAAGCAGGATGCAAGACCTCCTCTCCCCTTGTCTCACACATCTCCCCGTGTCTCACAGGTCATTTTCCAACACCCTTTTCACCGCAGAATTTCTGTTAAGAAGCACGGCTCCCAACTCCCCCCACTAATGCTAGCGTTATCCCGTACTAACAGCCATACGCTAACCAACACGTCAGGACTGTCAATAGATAGGAAGGCTTCGAGTGGTGGTGTAGGCATGTGCATTCAACTTTCCAGCAACCTGAATCTCTGCCCTCTCCCAACCATTCATGGCTTTCAAACACCTGGAGAGAAACCGAAGAGCATGATGGCAGGCTGGAGCCAGGGTTCATTAAGCTAAGTGTTTGAACTCAACCCAATGAGCCAGCTCATCCTGCAGACCTGCACACTGCCTCCTGGTTTCCACACACCCCCCCCCCCCCCCCCCCCCCCAGCTCCCTGCATATGCGAATGCCATCTCCCACCTTGCATTTAGGGTTTTTGCCTATTAATAATAGGATTTGAGTTTTCTGCAGAACCTGCCGCTAAGGCGTTCTGGTTGATGGCAAGAAGGCTTTCTGAATCATGAATCCACAGTGCTAAATATTTTATGCAATTAAAAAAAAAAAAAAATCAATTCGGCTAGAGGAAAGGAAAGATTTTTACAAAAGAGCCATCACCTCTTAATTATCTGCTTAGCTGAGCTTGTAGTCATCAGCGCTTTCCTGAGAGAGCTCAGCTCTGATTTTCTAGGATGTGTAAAGAGCAGCTTGAGCCGAGAGTATTTATGGAAAAGATATAGATAATTAAATGCAACCCAGACATGTTTTGAAATAGTTTAACCTCATGCATGGCTTCCAGCTGTTAGACAGGATAAAGGAGGCGGCATACATGGTGCTGTCAGAATTACACCCTGGAACATATTTCACCACACAGTGCTGTTGCGTATGTGTTTGGTGCTTAACTCTAATTATTTTAGGCTGATATTGTATCCAGGTTTATTTCACTGTGAAAATCAACAATAAAAATGACTTTGAATACTGAATTGTGGAGACTTTTAATATCTTCTGCTTATGAAGAGGACAAGGAGTCACAGCTTGCAAATCGCTCACTTTTAATGCTGAAAACCAGGCAAACTGGGACTCAGAAACTTGGGTGCTTGCAGAGGACCCTGGATCTTCTGCTCCTCTCTTCCAGGCACCTGTAAGAGCCCCTGGGTTGTACCAGCCAGGGCATGGCTGATTGCACAGAAACACTAATTAATAGCACTGACACAGCTCTCTGCAAGACACCCCATCCCAAAGCAGGACACAGGGCATCAGCTTATGCCCAGCTATCCCAGTGCTCCGTCTGCCCAATTTAAACACATTCACAGCCATCCTGTGACCTCCAGCAGGCAGAAGGCATGGGTGTGCCTATCAGGAGGGTTGCAAGCACAGGCAGACAAGCTTTTCCCACACTTCAGATGAGCCAGGAGCAATGTGATCTTGCTAGTTTGGCCCTGTACTTGCTAGATGGGTTAGATACAGCCAACCTCATCATCTGATCACAGAATCACTTTGAGACACACAGCTTCTGGTTTGCAGAGCAGATTTGTGTCTGTCTGCAAGACACCACTATCATAGCATTCAACAGCTTCTGCCTTTATGATAATTTTTCTCCTCTGCCTTGCCATACAGCTGGCTGGAAATCAATTATCTGAGCCAGTATTTCCTGCTGAGAAATGGCAACATTCAAAGTCCCATTTCTGATTCTTTTAGAACTAAAAATATTCTTTCTGAGCAAGCAAAAGCTCCCTTTCAGTGTTAAGAACTTCCAAAGATTGTTTTTCTCTCAGCAGTTATAATATATCTGGGACTCAAATTCACAATTAATTGCTTTGATAGATTCCACAGGAACGTACTTCAGAATATTATACCTTGCAGAACACCAAGTTTCCTTAGTTTGCTCCAGTTCAGGGTGAAAAACACTTGCAAGATTTAATAATCCCTACATAAATATTCAGTGCCTGAGAATGCAATTTCCTCCATGAGAAATCTGGAAGGCAAATGTACATGGGCCCAAGTGTATGTGAGCCCTATATCTATGTGTACACTTAAAGGTGATTCTTTGACTACTAAAAGAAATCAAAAGAGAATGAATGACACAAGTAAAGCACAAAAATATCAGGCAGCAAACAATGAGGTCAATTACAATTTTATTGCAGCATGTCCCGAATTAAAGATCAGAAGGAAATGCCCCCGTGACATTTTTATAGTAGAAGGTGAATAAATCCAAGATAATGAATTGCATCTCTTTGCAACATGATTTCAGCCTGTAAACAAAGAAGGTGTGTTGCAAATTCCCTGCTATTCTGGCAGAGCTAGCAGGCAGAGGGAAAGCTTGGAAAAATGCATTTGCTTCTTCCACAGCACTTCGTAGCCATTGCTGTTAGTGCTACTTCTGCTTTGGGCATTGCTGCTGCTGCTGCTGCTGTGGGATGCTCTTCACAGGACACTTGGCTTGTCCTTTTGGAGGCTGGCATTGCTCCACACACTTTGGAGGACATTTTTCCTGGCATTGTGAAGGTATTTGCTGCTGCTGCTTCTGCTGGTGGGAAGACATTATGGCTAAACCTGGAAGAAAAACAAGGTGCCATTCCAGTTAAATTGAGCGCAACACAATTCTCCTTTCTTGATATTAGGGTTTCAGTCAGTTCTTTAGCCTTGATATCAAACTAACAATGAAAAGCCTTTAAAATCTAATTCTACCAGTAAAAACACGATAGATAAATAAATAAATAACAACAGAAACAAACACACAATCAAACAAAAAAAAAACTTGGAAATCACTTAGGATGCTGCTGTTCACACCAATTTTTGTTGGTGACTCCAGTATATTTTAGCTTCCCCACACTTCTCGTCTGGGTTCTACGGTGCTCAGCCACTCTGCTGAGGCCTTGGGGTATAACTGTATGTAAGCATAAAAGAGGATAAGAGGCAAGCATTGCCCTAACAAAGTTTTGATCCCAACAGGTAAGTGGTTACAGAAGAGGGAGAGAAATAATGAGAGGGTTTTTCCTTCTTTCCTTCTGCTCATTGTTTTCTGAATATTTCAAGTGGCAGATTAAGAAGCGATGCAAATTGTAAGGAAAGCATGTTTATATCATAAAGAACCTCAGAGCAATATTTAAAACTGATGCAAGAGGAGCAAAAAGACAGTGATATTTCAGTGTTGCAAATGTTTTTTGAAAGAGATAATAGCTTGATAGCAATCCCTTCTGGCTACAGCCATGTCTCTGCTAATACCATTGAGAGCCTTAGAGCAGGAGCCGTGTCTCTGGCTGCAGGCGCAGGTGAACTGTTCTCCTGCTGTGTGCTGCTACCATCTTATACAAAAAAGTGAAATGCAAAGCCCTGGAAATGCTGTGGTGATCTACATATGCATGGCTGCTCTACATATGCACAATGAGTTGGTGGATGTGATCCTTCGGTATCTGATACAAAATACCTGATGGTTATCCAGAAGGATTCTTATCAGCTGGAAAAAAAGATGAAGGATAACACAGGCTTGCTGATTCAAAGAGTCAGCCAGCCACTGTGGAGCCTCAGACCGTCTCAAAATAACATAATATGGTTTTCACCTTCATGGAGGTGAAATTGGAAGGGAGATGAGTAGGAGATGCTACTGGAGAAACAAAACGAAGAAAAATCATCCCGTTTCCCAATAACAGAGCACCAGAACCCCTGATCTGTAGAGCAAAATCTGCTTGAAGGGACTCACCTAGCGTCTTCTGCTGATGGAGGAAGGGAAGAAAGAGCCACCTGGTTTAAGGAGCCTCCCAGCCAGGAGGCTTTTATACGCTTTCAGAAGTCAGCCCTGGGAGTTGATGACAACAGATTAATGTGATGACCAGAATCTTTCACAACCAGAACCTGCTCCACTGACACCTCCGTACTCCTGGACTTCAGTCAAGGTCTGTCAGAGATGCCTCCTCTTTGGGGTGCGGGGGATTTGTTGTTTTTAATGCAAGGCACACCCTGTCTGGTAATAACTGGCTAATTTATTATTAATTCATCTTGTCCCGACCCTGGGCAAAGATCCCACAACTGAACTCAGTTTTCTGGGCCAGCTCAGATCCACTCTGGAGTTAGTAAGACGTTTGCTTAAACGTTAAGGTGTCCCCCAGTAACTTTGTCTGTGATCACCCGGATAGATCTCTGGCTGGATGAGATATGTTGCAGCAAGACGTAGGAGACCCGTCCTTCCCAGCTTCCAGGAGGGCAGCAGGCCTGCGTTTGGCACTCCATGCTTTCAGCTCTTGCTTCTGTCCTTCTCTATTTTCCTTCCCCAAAAGGGGACTGAAACTTTTTATACAACCGAGAAATTGGAAAGTTTTCCCCTTATCTTTTCTTAGGATTTCCCTTAGTTTTTCACTGAAGGAACAAAATCTTCTTATTTACAAACACTGGGTTTGGAGTGCTGGGGTTGTGGCAGGATTTCTTTTTCTGGGGATGGATCTATGTTAGAGAAAAATGAGAGTCCTCTTGATTTTTTTTTTTTTTTCCCATGAAGGAATAGCGATTTTTTTTCAACTGAAACATTGCCCCTAGCTCTAGTGGAAAAGGTAGTTCAACCTTCCTAGAGTATCCCTCAATGCTATGCCCTGTGGGGTCATATTCAGACCTATGAATTACAGCCCAGTGTCCATTATAGTGGTGTGATATGCAAAGAGATGACGGACATGGCTTCCACTGCGTGTAGGAGAACAGAAGGTGCTAATGGAAAATCCCACACCTTAATGTCGCCCATTCATTGCTGATTTACCAGGGGTCTTAATGATCGCGTGGTTAACATGGACAAAACATCATTAATTTTTGTAAATATATGGGAGAACCTTAGCAATGCTCAACAGAAACCACAGGTGCATAAGAGAGCAATGTGTCAGGGCTTTTGCGACACGTTCCTATAGGCACAGGAAGCGTGATGAGCACAGCCCAACAGGTCTCTTTGGCCACTTCCTCTAGGGTTTTTGGAGCAGCGTGCTCACATCTATCATTACTGCGCCTGGTCCAGAGCTTACAGAGGAGAGAGAAGAAAAGCGAGGAAATTTTAAATGACTAACGTGTCTTATAGATCTGGATGAAGAAGACTGGACATCAATTATGGGTGACTAACCTGTGGGACAGATCTTAGTAGCTGCATATGACTTCCTGACTGAGACATTTTCCATGCCTGAAACTGGGCACTGATGTGAAGTATGTGGCAGCAGCAAGCAGTCATTTGTGAGGCTGTGGATGGCAAAGTTCTGTGTTGGATCCCTAAAGGTTTGGGTTCAACAGTAGAATTGGAAGTGCATGTTCTTAGTCTCCCCTTCCCCTTTCTTGGTGTTAAATACCTGGTCCATCTCCCCTTGGTTTGTTTATTTGAACTGAAGGCATGTTCCGGTGTAGAATTTGTTTGCCTTAGTGAGAGACAGTATTTTGTCTATCATTATTCCTGTTTGATGATATCACCTTTTGGCGTTGACAGAAATAAGACAAAAAGTAATCTACTGTCAAACTCTCTGCACCTGCACACAAGGTTTCATTAGATGCTGATTTGGTAACAGTGTTTACACACACCTAAATATAACTCTTTTCTTTTCTAGATTAGTCCTCCTCCACCCTTGACATAATGACACAGTAGGTGGGTAATAATTCTCTTCATCCCAGACATGGAAATTGTATGGCCATCATGGAGACAGAGGTAAGCAAGTCACATGCACGGTATGTAAGAAAATGGGAGCGTTGTCTCGGAAACTTGACATCTCAATGGGTACAACGTCCATCCAGACAATGGGCCTCCTTCAGTTTCAGAATTGTGTCTCTAGATAAAGAGGATGCATATGTAAGTGAATTAAAATATTATTGTCCCCTGCCAGGTGTTAATGAACCTGAAATGCCAACTACTTTATCAGCTGGGGAGGTAACTTCTCCTCGTTGCAGATGGGGAATGGATAGATAACAACAGCGAGACTTGCCCAAAGCCGCACAAACTATCTACAGCAAACTTTGGACCAAAACTGCAATCTTGCAGGGCTAGGACCTGTTCCTGAACCACAAAAACATTCATCTCCTGAAGCCGAATCCCCTACTTTCTATCTTTAGTCAGTGAGGATTGTGGGAAAGGCTCCCTGAAAATACTATTTTCATCTCCATCAGATTGATTAAAATAAATAATTAAAAACTCACCAGTATGTTTCAATGCTTTCTCTCTTGGGTTTGGGCCTTTCTTCTACTTACATTTATGTTTTAACAGCATCTATCATGTTCAACGTTATAATGCATGCTCTCTCTGTTCACAGCACTGCATTTTAGACACAAATCCTCTACCGCTGTACCAGCTTTTTAAAAGGAAAACTAAAGGAAGATGTTCTTGGGTCCGAAGACACAGTAATTGGAGGACAAAAGAAAGACAGAAGACACATTATGCCATCGATGGTCAATTTTTATTGCTGCACATAGACATTGAAAGGCAAGAAGACATGCATTAAAAGACAAGAATTACAGAATAGAAGGGGAGACATCTTCCAACATCAACTCCTCACAGCACAGCCTCTGCAGAATATCTTCCCAAGATGCCCCGTGCTATAATAATGGCCAACTGCAGTTACCAAGAAAAAGGCGTCGAGTTAGAAGTAGCAAAAGTAGCATAGGAAGAAAAGGTCCAGGCTGGAAAAATTCAGAGAAATATTTTCCAAGTCAAAGAAAACGTGGGATAACCGTGTTGGGAGAGGTCTTGGTACGTCGCAGGCGGGTCTGTAATCTGTATTTCATTCCATGGATGCTCATGAGCCCGTAGATATTGCAATGCACCTAAGTGCTGGGGGTGCTCGCAAGGCCCATTCAATTAAGGCAATTAGCACGGGTGAGAGCAGACGGTGCTGCACGGCTCCAGGCACACGGTCTCACACGTATCACACTTCTTAGCGCACACCTCCACGCATGCCGGCGGGCAGGGCTCCACACACTTGGTGCAGCACTGGCTGATGCAGGGCTCCACGCACTGGGCCGTGCAGTGGGTCGGGCACTGGGTGGCACAGGGCTTTATGCAGGCATCAATGCATGTGGGGGGACAGACCTCGACACACTGCGTGCTGCAGGGCTCCACGCACTGGGTGGTGCACTGGGTGGTGCACTGGGTACTGCAGGGCTCCACGCACTGAGTGGTGCAGCACGTGGTGCACTCGGAGGCACAGGGAGCCGGGCAGACATCCACACACTTAGGGGCACAGACCTCCACGCACTGCGTGGGGCACGGCTTCACGCAGATGTTGCTGCAGGGCTCCACGCACACCGTCTTGCAGGGCTCCACACACTGGCTGCATTTCTGCACGCAGATGGGAGGGGGCAGGCAGGGCTGCTTGCACTGCTCGTAGTAGGACATCCTTCTGGGGTGCTGGCAAAGCTGGAGGCAAAGACAAGAGAGAGACAAGATCAGGACATTTGTCTTTTCTCCATAAGCCACAATTCCCAACCTAAGCCCTTAAAACATACTTAGCAGTTAGCTGGTGGACTCAGAAGAGGCCTATTAGGAAAAGTTGCATGTGTGAATGATTTCTGCATTCAAATACATTCAACTAGCACTACCAGATTATTACTTTCTTGGGAACCTGCAAGCATCACTGTTAGAGAAACTACAACCACAAACCCTTAACAGTTGCACACAGTTTAACTTTGAAGAAGCCGTAACATGAAAATAGTCTATTTCCTTATTTTTCTTAATTAAGTCATCAGATGTTCCAGAACCCATCCTCTGTTCATCAGTTTTTCAACAGTTTTCATCAGTTCCTCAAACACACCAACAAGCACACTCCCATTCGTGTAGACGTTGGGCTGCAAATCCCAGAGGATAAAGCCCAGAGACCACAAGTTCAGACACTCTGCTGTATATCGTGGTTCATCGTTGGAGTTGCATCAAAATTAATGGGCTTATCCCTTCATAAGGGAAGGGTTGGGCCAGAGGCTGCAGCTCCTATTTCTCATTCAATTCCTCATCCTGATTTCTCCCAGATGCCTCCTGCAGTGCAGCCCTCAGGTGAACTGCAGCTTCCTTCTTACTGACAATGCTTCTCCCCAGCCATCTCTTTTGAAGTCCCAGGTCTTACTCTGCAGCATCCAGTAATTTATATAATTTCCTGACTTAATGAGGTTTAAATAAATTAATGAAGATTGAATATGAAGGAGGATAAGAGACAGATAGTTTCTCAAGAGGTGACAGGACATTTGCAAGCTACTTAAGGAAGAGCAAACTCTAAAAGAGTCAAACATTTCTCCCCCCCATCCCAAGACAGAATCCTGGAACAGTAACACTTGAAGCAAAGCTCTTCTGTGATAGCTAGTATTATTCTTTTGACCGGAACAACCGAGTAACACAGTTATCATATTATTCCCTGATAAATCCAAGAAAGACTTACCAGTTCACCAACACAAGTGAGTGAG
The DNA here is from genome assembly GCF_011077185.1 of Oxyura jamaicensis. Classification (NCBI taxonomy): domain Eukaryota; kingdom Metazoa; phylum Chordata; class Aves; order Anseriformes; family Anatidae; genus Oxyura; species Oxyura jamaicensis. The sequence goes on along the minus strand of NC_048917.1, from coordinate 1,754,182 downwards.
GGAGAAGTCAAATGAACTGATGTGGGCATCAAAATGCAAACCTTTTTATATGGCTTGCGTGGCGTCATCTCCGGAAACGAAGGAGCCCAGGGGTATGGACACCTGACCACTAACAACTTGAATAAGCTCCACCTATACATGCTTTACATATTTGTTTACAACCTAATTTTTGATGGAAACCTTCTTCCAGGCAAGGCATGTGATCCTGAGCAAATTCTGTTTCCACCTAATACCCAAGTCATGCGGTTCCCAACGGGAATGACACAGTAATCAAAAACTACTAATCAGATAGGTACGGCATTAATTGCTTTTCCAAAAAGATTTAGTATGCTTGGGTACTTTAAACTCCTTATTTCCATAAATGTCTGAATTATACCTTAGTTGTTTTTTCAATAAAGTAAGAACAGATGGCTATTATTAGTGAAGATGGGCAATTGATTTGATTTACTATGAGAAATATTTTGTCCTAATTCTCATGGTAAGAGAGAGCTAATCCTACAGTGTGCCATCAATGCTTCCACAGTATATTGAAGTTTCTGTTTCTCCAGGACCTTTTTGAACATTAAATACACCCAGCCCCTTCCCCTCCATACTGCTGCCCTACTAACAACATTCATGCTTGGCAATGCCAATGGGGACACAACTCCAGTCACCCTGAGGATCTCTTCAAGCCATTTGGGGCAAAACAGAAGGGCACACATTCTAAAGGCCTATTTTTTCATTGCTGGAACAGTGTAAAATACTTCAGTTTAAGTGGAATTTATTCCCAGAACTCCATGTTAGCTATTGAAGCATTTTCCTAGTCGTGATATGTCACTCAGCTTCACAGCACAGAAAATCTTTATTTCTCCAAGATATTCCAGTCACAGAGGTGGAATGTGATCACTGGACTACGTTTAGGTGGCCAAATTCCCCAACTAGATCACATACAAAAATGCTGAATGGGCGGAAAAAAAAAACAGCAACAATCCATTCAGCATGAGCAGTGCATCCTGTTTGTACTGGACATCAGGAGTTCTGATGCAGAATGACAGGCATCGGCGCCGATTCCTTTCTCGTGTTTACATGGGGGAACTGGAGTTCCTGACCTAAACTCATGTGAGCAGATTTGCATTGCTCTTGGCATCTTCCTGGGAGCACCTCATGGTTTGTTCATTCTTTCCGCTCCTCTCTTCATTTGCAGCATAGACGTGGTGCATCATGTGCCTTTCCCCCCCCCCAGACTTGCACCAGCAGCTTTTGTAGATGACGGGAATAGGGACTTGTACAGTGGGTTTTGCTCATGTATATCATATCTGCTTCAGGGTGAGGAGGAAGAGCCATGACTGCAACAGATGGGCCCCACTGATGATAAAACGTACTGAGAGCAACCAGATGAGATTTATGCGTCTAGTATTTTGATGGATAAACATCTCCCCATCTCCTCCACCTAGCACTAACCCTGCTGTGCAATACCAGCAGTCGCCCTCCAGCTCCTCTAGGTCCCCTCACAGCAACTACCACCGTCACAATCCTGCTGGGGGGTTTCTCTGGTCCTGGTTTGTACCGTTCATGCTTTCCTGGGGCTCCAGGCTCATTTCTGAAACCAATGGTGATGACTGGTTCTACGTCTCCCTTTCTATAGTGTGTTATTGTGAACCCTATTGTTATATTTGATTAGCAAGAAATTGTAACAACTTCCAGGAGAAATAGATATTTTAGGAGATATAAATTGATCTGCATTTGTAATATGTGGGAACACCAGAGGGATGGATTATTATTTTTAATTGACACTTATTTGTGGATCTCTATTATATTTATGAGCAATTTGGCCATTTGACTAGTCACATTAAGTTCAGTGAGTCAGGACTCCACAGCGACATCCGTTCACGGCCATCATCCTAGGCAAAAGACCTGGAAATAAATGATTTTCCAAAGCTGCAGCTTCTGGAATCTGCTTAATTAAATGGCAGACATTAAGCTCACTTGCAGAAGCAGAGGCTGGTGCAATGAGTAGCTATTTGATGAAAAGAGGAGAGCAGAGAGCAACCTGAACAAGAGGCTCCTGGATCCCAGGAGTCAGAGTGACACTTCTTCTACCCAGAGGTTTGGCTGGTGCTGCAGAAGAGGAGCCCCTTGGGCAAAGCACTCTGGTGTTCAGAAAAATGTTTATGAATAAATCATAAAAAAAAAAAAAAAAAAAAAAAAAAGGCATAATCAACACACTTGGTTCCCAATAATCCAAGAGAGACCTCATATCTCACCACCAAGAGCTACCAAAGATGGTGGCACATCCAGACTGGAGCTCTCTTTCTATACCTTTAAAAATTTTGCCTGCAGATGTGAAACACACCATGGTCACAGAGACGTGATTGTTAACATAAATACACAACTTCAATATCTGTAGATGTCATAATTTTTGATGGAAACCTACTAAACTGAAATTCTTCCCTGTGCAACTATCTCGGTATGCACTGCTTTGGGCTGTTAGCTGGATTTCTGCTAATGTAAAATAACTATTTCCAAAACTCCTAAAGGTGTCAAAAGTATGACTGACACCTGTGGATTTCTTTGAATCCTTTGGTTTACCCAAAAACCTCCTAAGTAAGATTTGTTCCTCTGTTGCATCCAGCACCAGTTGGAATTGAGGATTTCATGTGAGACCCTGTACTGGAAGAAACTTTGTGTATGCGCAACATCCCATATAGTGCACTACGCACATTTGAGTGAACAAAGCATTTTCATAGAAATCAAAGATTCTCCCCCTGTTCTCAACATGTCAAGGCCTTCCCAGGACATTCCTGCACTTTGCTGCAATTAAATCTTATATTCCTTGGCGTCATTACACCTGACTTTCCCCTCTCATCATTCCCTACCACAACTGGGAATATGCACGGCACTGAGGGCAGCTTCCAGGGCGGGCCGGTCCCAAGCTGCCCGACCTCGCTCCAGCTTTGGAAATCCTCGCATAGCTGAGATGCCAGGAGTCTGAGTGCAGAATGCAATTAGCCTCACATGAAAACAAGTGGCTTGTCTAGTCCGTGCCCTCAGGACTATTTGATCAAGTAATTAGATCATTACTTCTGGGGCTGAGAGGAACCCAAACACAGCACTATCCGCCTCTTTTCCTGTTTACTCAGGAAGGTGAGTGCTCCATGAAGAATGACAAGTGAGCATCTGAATGCAATTAAATCTGAAAAAGAGGAACTAGCTGTGGTTGACGACAAATAATGCATCCGTTTTATCTTTTGCCTTCTGACTATTGCAGGTATTTGCTCTGATTTCCCAACACTTTGGAATGGGAATCTGGATTTGCTTAGGACTTTTTTTACTGAACAAAGCAGTGTCCTGATCTCTGGGGAATACATTAGAGCTCAGAGCATGTTGTCTGAGAGCAAAAACTGCAGGCCTGCTGTTCTTGTTCATGCTGAACTTCACTTTTCTCCCAAACTTTTATGAGAATTTCATAGATGTAGTATAAACTTTCAGTGGTTCAGGAAGAAGGGTCTCTGTTCCTCATCCTATGGCATAAACCTGTGATGCCCACCTAGTAATGAAGTGCTGTAAAGGCCCCATCCTTTTAAAATACTGAGTTTCCAAGTTCATATGCATGGATTAAAGATAATACAAGATTCAGGCCATCAGAAGGATGCCTTAGAGAAAGAGTTTAAGGAATAATCTTTTCTGAATGTTATTTTTTCCATCTACAGTTTCTTATTTCCCAGAAGAGTGTTCCATTGGATTTGGGAGCAGGAGCAAAAGTAATCATTGCTTGCACAGAACATTTAAGTGAGTTTTAGAGGAGCCTTGGAGTCAAACCAGACCTTCACAGAGGAGTGATTAGGAAGCCTCAATTGCTTTGGTGTTTCTGTTGGGCAGCATTTGTGCTTAGGCAATGCCTTAGCCCTTGGCAAGGACCCTGTGCCCACAAGTGCTGCACAACCAGCAGGGAGAGCTGGGCTCTGCCACGACCCACCGGGAAGGGAGGATGGAAACAGGAGAGCCACGAGGGTGGGGTGATTTGCGCGAGGCTAGATCTCCCCAGCCGCGTGCAATGCCACGTCCGTCAGGTATGAGTTACCACGTCCCACTATTGGTCCAACTCCTCTACGGGAAAAAGCTAGACAGTGATAATTGCAGGTTAGTCACCAGCCTCGTGCCTCTGGGGCATCTTTAAAAACAAGGCAGTGGGTGCTTGCAGACAGAGATGTGCCCACATTACTGCTTCAGCAGCTGGGCTGGCTGCCCCACGCCTGCCTCCGCATCTCTCCTCCCTTCAGCAGCTGCCGCAGGCTCTGAGCCCACCCTGCACCAAGGAAGTGACCTGCTCAGGGAACCCACAGAGCACAACCTTGGCACGCAGAACAGCACGACTTTGAGTCCTTGCGGACGTTGCTCGTTCCTGGAGGAGCGCTTTGCAAGCAAATACATTGCTGAGGAGGAAGCACTCAGATCCTTGTCAATAAATGTTTGTGGAGGGCTACTAAAATTGTCCGAGATACCCTGCTAATACTGCTATCCTTTCTGCAGAATTCAGTGGTGAGCAAATCCGTGTTGCTCTCCCCAGCTGATGAGACTTGCCCAATTGCCACCAGAGACAAGGAAGTGCAAGTCGATTGCAAAAGGCTGAGATAAGACCTCCTGCGCACAGGTGACAATGTCACAAGGCACAAGCAGTCTCCAAGCCCTGCTGTCTTCCCCTCATTAGTGGCTTGTTTTCCCATTGCTTGTAAGGAAATGTTTTGTTTCTGCCTGTGGGGTGCAAACACAGCTGGCCCTAAGCTCCTCCAGCTTCAGGAGCACTTCAGCTGTGTTTTCAATGTCTTTCAGAACCATGGCAAGCTGTGTTTCCTCGACACACACAACAATCACCCCTTTCCCCAGGCATCACCCAGGGAACCCTGGCTGTTGCCTTAGACCTTGCCATGAGTTCTAACAAGAGCTGCCACTCTGCAGAGATCGGACTTTTAGGAAGAAATTAAAAGCGTGAGTCTGGGGGCGTGCAAAAGGGAAGGAAAACTTGCAGACAGCTGTTGCCAAGATTAATTGTTTTTATTGCTTCATACAAGAAAAGGAGAAGATGGTAAGAAAGAACAAACGGAAATTCCTCCATCCACATCAGTGCAGAAAAGAATTACAGAATCCCTCTCCCAGGCAATAATCCTGGGGGCACAAAATCAAGTGGTTCTGTGTTACAAGGAAAGGCATTGCGCTTTAGATAAATACATTAGAAACGATGCAGAATGCAAGGAAAACCACGTGTGGGTCTACTCTTCCTAGGGGAGGAAGGGCAGTAGGAAAGCTGAGAGGTGAGGAAGACGTCGACGGGTTCAGGGGTCTGCAAACCATTTTCATTCCGTAGCTGTTGGGGACACCACAGAGCAGAGGAACCTCAGAGGGGTCCCCTGGTGGCTCCCACCGCAGGAGCCCCCCGCACACAGCCGCTCAGGGAGCCATCACTTACGCAAACAGATATCGGCACAGCTGATGGAGTACTGCTGGCCGCAGACACTGGCGCAGAGGGGGGTGGGCTGCATAAAGCAGGGCGCACAGCAGGGATCCACACACGTGGTGGTGCATCTGGTCACCTCCCCACAGCAGGGATCCCCACACGTGGTGGTGCATCTGGTCACTTCCTTGCAGCACGGATCCACACACGTGGTGGTGCACTTGGTCACTTCCTCACAGCAGGGATCTACGCATCTGGTGGTGCACTTGGTCACTTCCTTGCAGCACGGATCCACACATCTG
>NC_048917.1:1748273-1748442 GCF_011077185.1 Oxyura jamaicensis | reverse complement strand
ACACATGTGGTGGTACATTTGGTCACAGGTCTACAGCAGGGATCCACGCATCTAGTGGTACACTTGGTCACTTCCTTGCAGCATGGATCCACACATCTAGTGGTGCACTTGGTTACTTCCTCGCAGCACGGATCCACACATCTAGTGGTACACTTGGTCACTTCCTTGC
>NC_048917.1:1732540-1748263 GCF_011077185.1 Oxyura jamaicensis | reverse complement strand
TCACATCCTGACAGCATGGATCTACACACGTGGTGGTGCACTTGGTCACGTCCTGACAGCAGGGATCCACACATGTGGTGGTGCACTTGGTCACGTCCTGACAGCAGGGATCTACACACCTGGTAGCGCACCTGTTCTGGTCCTGGCAGCAGGGATCCACACACGGGGAGATTCCGAACCAGCACGGATCCAGGGCAATCTGTCTCCTGCCAAGATTAGACAGGTTTATGTACGTGGTGGTGCCCCGAGGAACCCTGGCATAGTAGCAGGGATCCACGCAGGGGGGCAAGCGCTCAACGTTACAGACGGCACTGCAGGGACCAACGCTTCTATTGATGGGCAAGTTCTTCACGAAGATGAAGTGAGGAGGGAGGCAGGGCTGTCTGCGCTGGCAGTCATTTTGGCAAAGCATCTTTGAGGGAGGGAGAATGTCTGAAAGAGGGAAAGGAATACACTGTGTGGAAAACGGAGGCGTTCAGCTTTCCCAAGACTGAGTTAATCCACACATTTTCCAGTGGATCTCTGAGCCACATACTGGGGCAACAAACTGAAATCCATGGCAGGGCGCTAACTCCACATGAAAGCATTTTAGCTTGTAGCCACCAGCTGCCCGTACGTCGCAAACAACTTCTCAAAAGAGGAGTGCGAAGCGGTGTCGCTCAGACTTTGGTAGACAACGTGATGGGGTCTGAAGGCGCGACAGCCTCCACCTGCCCACGGCTCCCCTCGGTTTGGGATTACCTCTCTGCCACTACCTCCTGGTATCCACCCAAGAGGGATACTTCCAGCCTCTGAAGGCTCCCTGTTCGCACACAGGCTGGAGGCCGAGCGGCGAGGCCCCATGCTGGGAGCCTCCCCCCGGGACAGGGCCTGGCCCTCATGGGCCGCGGCTTCGCCGGCTCTCCCCACCCAGACACCCTTCCAGGCGCCGCTTACCCCTGCAGCCTGCCAGGCTCCACTTCTTATCTTCCCTCCCACTTTTTTGCCTTTGAAGTCCTTGCCTTGCCTTTTGATCTCTCTCAAACCCAACAATTGCCTGGTTAAAACCGGGCAACAGTGTCACTGGGGAAGGAGAGAGGCTGGGCCACTCTCGCCTACCCTGAGACACACCTCGATGGAGAGCACACAGCAATTGCAAAACGTAACACAAATAGAGGTTGGAAGAAGATGGAATGACCAGTCACCTTTAACTTAGCTACTTGATAAGTACCACATACAAATCTCGCTAAGCAGAAGCACTTGTAAGTCTTCTAGCTTGCTTCTGCAGATAATATTTAAAATTAAATAACCCCAGCCTTTACATTACTTCCCAGTCAGCCAAGAGAGACTTACCCAATTCACCACCGGGAACTAGCATACGAAACCAAAATGGTTTGAGAAACACCACAATATGAACCCTTTTATACGATTTCAGTGTCCATGTCCCCGGAAGTGAGACACCTCAGGGGTATGGAAATAAAATTTGTAATAATCCAGACCTGCTCCACCTCCAATCCTTAAATTACCTGCTTACATTATAATTTTTAATGAAACCTCTCCATTGAGGTGGTACTTGCAACCTATGACATCTGCCTGCAAGCCTGAATTCCTCATCTACGTATTTTGTACGGGGGGTGGGGAGCAAAGAACAGGTGATACAGCATGGAAACAATCCCCTTGGGATTAAATTGATCTTCCAATAAAAGTTAATTTAGTATGTTTTCTTGCACCTTCTGCTGTGACATCCCGACCTGTATGTGGGATAGGACTCAGAACAGCTTTATTCTGCTCTAGTTTGTCAGTTTCCATGCTCTTCCTTGTATACACTATCCCTCCCACCAACAAATATTTTATTTTTTGTTTTTTACAAAAATTATGTATTCCAGGTAACCTGGCCAGCATTTTCTTTGTTGCCACATGCAGTCATTCTCTCTGACTCTGAGTGCCTCTGAGAAGAGCCTGTCTTCAGCATTAATACCCTACGGAGAGCTGCAGGGAACACGAAGATCTCTCCTGAGCCTCTTCTTCCCCAGGCTGAGCAGGTCCTTTGGCCTCCTCCCCATCCACCACCTGCTCCAGCCCCTGGACACCTTGGGGGTCCCTGCAGGACTTGCTCCAGTTTGTTGGAGGCTTTCTTGCACTGTTTGCCCCAGACTGGAGCACAGACATGTCTCAGGAGGGGAGCACTCAGACCCTGCACCGGAGGGTGAGCTCCAGAAAGAGCAGCAGAGCATCTTCTGGGTGGCTCCATAACATCAGTGCTCCTCAGTCAAAATCAGTATTCCAGCAAAATATATATCTCTCTCTATATATATATGTAGTCCCAAAGCTGGAAAAAGACAAGGAAACCTTGAAGAAAATAGGGAGGCCTGTAGCTTGTGTAATGAATATTCTTTTTATAGCTCGTGTAGTCTTTTAGCTGAGAAAATAAGGAAAGGATTAAAATAATTATTTAATTAAAAGGCCTTCATGTGGATTCTGATTCTGTGGGCCCTGCACACCAGGCACGGACCTACGGACAACATATATACATATATATATATTCATTATTCCAACATGAATTTGTTATGATTTTGGCAGCAAGGCAGCAAGGGAAGACTTCACTGTGCCCTTTAATGTCACTTAGGTTCCTTCTGCAGTCACCATGGCAGGGCTCCTGTTTGATTTGCTGTGTTCACAGTGTGGACTAAAATGATACCGAGATGCACCCTTCACAAAGTTCTCATTTGAAATCCCCTTGCTATAAGAGAGAAGGGAGAGCCAACAAGTGCATTGCCTCTGAGAGATCAAAGAGGCTGAGACTTCCTTCTCTGTTCACTCCAAACTAGCCCTAAGTCACTCGGTGACACAAACATCGAACCAGTATTACTTGCATGCAGAGACGAGCTCAAACATCATCCAGAGACAAAGGCGCATGCTTGTGTCTGCACTGACCTTCCTCTAAGTGTGTGGTGTACATGCTGCTGAGCAGGGTGATGCCCCACATAGTGGCTTTTGATTGTTTAAATTGAAAGAATTAAATTCAGGATGCGTGACCACTTGGGTTGCCAGTGTTCTGCTGACCACAGTGATTTGAGTAAACCCTTGGCGTAGTTCAGCTGCCTTTGGTAAACCAGTGGGCTGAAGGGGAAGATGTGGTGGTCAGTCCTCTTGTCAGCCCTCTGCTCTTCAGGGGTGCAACCGCATGGGGACAAAGGCAAAAACCTGGTGAAGGAATATTGTTTTGTTACTTGAGTCGGAGTTCTAGGAGAAAATGCAAAACATCACGAGACCGGCGATGATATAAGAGTTTCCAGAAGCACACCAGGACCCTACAACCAGTAGTGCCACATCCAAACAGGACAGGGGCAGTGACAGAAGCAGGTCAGATGTGGCTAAAAGTAAAGGAATCTCCCACATCCCACATCCCACTTAGTCTCTAATGGCCCTCAATGATGTGTTGGGCTGGAGGATGTTTTACCGTCACAGAAAAACTGACCATGACTGGCTGACTATTTGACAGTAAGCCCTGAATCCATTCATTTCCCAAATTCTTCTCTGACGTCAGTCTTGCTGGAAGGACACGTGAATTCGCAAGCTATCTGGGCTCACTGGAGGTTATGCTGCAGCCAAGGAAATAGCTGGTTTCCATTAAAAATAATTAGTCAAACAATCCATCACAGGGCAGAGGCGGAGCAGGTCCATGTTAGCAAAGGGTTGCTTGTCTGTTTGCCCAAGGCACCTCATCTCCGGAGGCCAGGCTCTTGAATATACAATGCAGATCCCAGGTTAAAGTTGCTGGGTCTGCTTGCTGGCTTTATTTGCTGATACTGAGCCGGGTAAGTATCTTCGGGATTTACAGATCTAAGCCTACTGCTGGCGTAAAACTTCTGCTGAGATAGATTACTGCTACCCGCTGTGTAAGGAAAATTGTTTATTAGCTCTCACATCTCATTGGTGATAAGAGTTTGAAAGAGTAATAATCTTCTCCCTTCATGCTTACTTTGCTATAACTCCCATGGATGCTCTGCAAAATGATTTCTGGCATCCCAGCACTGGATTTAGAGGGCTAACACACCATCCTGCTCACCGAGGAGACGAAACTGCTGTGCAGGTGTCTGTCATCTAAGCAGTGAAGTGACTACAGCATCGGTACGGCAGCAGCTGAGGTAAGAGCACCTGGCCCCGCGGTAGGCAGCACGTCCCGGCTTTTTCCTGTTGAGCTTGTTGCTGCCTTTAGCAATGGCAAAGGCAGGATGGGGACAGCTGCTCCTCTTGCAGCGGCTGCAAGATGGGTGGCCTGCAAGGACAAACAGGGCAATTAGAAAATACCTGCAAAAGGGAAGAGAATACCTTGAAGTTTACAGCTCTGCTGAAAACGTTAATTAAATCCATTGCCATCTGTGCAAGGAAATACTGCTAGGGTGGAATTGTTTGGCTGAAAACAAATTATAAATAGAAAAGTTGATTTTGGGTGTTCATAAAGAAAAACAGCATGACCAACGTTCTCTTTGTAAGGAATGGTTGTAGAATTTGAAATAACAAACAGCCAATTTTCTCTCTATTCCTTATGTCATGCCTAAACTGTGGCATGAGCAGCAAGTACCTTGCTGAACAATTCACCAGCCAAGAAAGCAAAGTCTGAAGTTTTGTGTTGCTGGACACCAAATTGTTCTGTTTTCTTTCAGGCTTGTCCGCAGTGGTGAAAGATGTCTCACCCTCCTGCCTGCATGGGGGCAGCTGCGCTCACCGACGCATGCCCACCGTGCTGTGCCGCAGTGGACCAAGACACCTGCCCCACGCAGGATACGCATCCCTGTCCGGAGAAGACTTTTGAGGTGGATCCCTGCCAATGCCAGGGTGCAGCCCCGTGCCTGGATGTGTGCCTTCAGCCGGGTTCTGCCTGCGCACCCCCCGCTGTGCCTGTGCCTGGGGACGCCTGCTGCCCCGGGCTGGCTCCTGCCTGCAACTCTTGCGCGTCTCCATGTGTCACCGCCTGCGTGTGTCCAGAGGTTGTCCCCTGTGACCTCCAGCAAAGCCAGGGAGGGACCAGCTTCCCGCTGAAGCCCACGGCCTTGCCAATAGAACCCTGTAGCCCTGAGATCGTGGGGACGTGCGGGGAGACCTTCCCTCACCAGCACCCCGTGTCACCGATGGAACCCTGCACCATCGAAGTGCTTGAGACCTGCATGGAGACCTTCCCCATCAGTTGCACAGCCTTGCCGGTGGAGCCCTGCTGTGCTCAGGCTGCGATCAGCAGTGATCCTTGCCCCGATCAGTGGCCGGTTACACACGTGGATCCCTCTATGCCTCTAAGTGTGGTTTGTGCAGAGCCGTGCATGCCCCAGAGCACTGCGGGACCCTGCGCATCCCAGAGCACCGGGGAACCCGCAGCCACCGACTCCCCCAAGGGAACAAGCAAAGGTGCTGGCGCCTGCCCGTCCCCACGAGCACCTTTCCGCCTCAACACCCGCACAGCGGCCATCGTGGAGCGGTGCCTGTCCCGGTGTCAGAACTGGCTGCGAGGCAAGAACTGAGCGGCAGCAGCAGGCACACCAGATAGGAAAGGATCCATTGCATCGACGAGACCTCTACTGGTGAGTCTCTTAGTTTCTTGTGTATCAACAGGAGAGAAAATTGCTTCACGTTAAATAAAAAATACTTTTCAATCATCTGATAATTACAGCCCTTATTTTTATTGCCTAATATTAACTGCAATAATAATGGCAAAAATGCAATGCCCATATTAATTGCATTCACAGAGACCCGTTTCATCATCTTCAACCTTTTTACTTCCCACATATAAATAACTACTTTCACAATCTGCCTTAAATTCAGTTAGGATTTTGCCTTTGGGTTTTCTATCTTCTTTTTTAATGGTCTCTTAGATTGAAATTGTTATGAGAATATTGAGAAAAGTAGCTCAAAGGCATGATTTTAAACATAGCTTGAGAAAGGTCTTTTAAGGAGATATAAAATGACAGAAGGTATTTCAGGTGAAGAAAGAGCAAATGCTGAATAGGAAGAATTTGCAGGAAACACCAGGCGAAGAACAATGCTGAGAAATGCAAGTTTCATTGCACAATGTCCAGTTAAGACCGAGTAAAATGCTGTGTAATTAAGAGTTCCCCGCATGTAACATTCCCCAGAAATGGAGCTATGTCTCTAAACACTAGCAGCAGCCTGATGCAGTAGAATGGATAAAGCCATAAAAAAATGAGTAATGGAAAGGCCAGGGGGAGAAGGATCCACCAGTCGTTCTGCAACTGCCTGCCGTGCAGATGGGGTACCACAACCTGACGTCTCTTGCAGCCCCCTCCGGCTCGGCGCTGGCACCCCGGGCTCTCCATGCTCCCAGGGGCACTCGCTCGCGGGCTTCTGCTTGCTGGCACGGCTGCTCGCTGCAATCAAGCCCTTTCCCGGCTCAGGGCAGCCTGGAAAAATGATGGGAACCAGCTCAGGCATCCAAAACAGCTGCTCGATGAAAGCCGGTTTTATTGGATTACGGCTGGGTCTTTAATGTCTTCTGTTAGGAAGGATTTTTCTGCCTCCATATGCACATCAAATAAAACATCCCTACGTGTTAGCGCGCTGTGTGCATTTGCAAAGAGATTAAATGAGTTCCTTATATTGTAGCAATAATTGCAGCTTACTGGATTGAGGGAATAAATTTTCATGAATCTGAAAAGTTTGTCAGCTATTTCCTCCCCCACCCCATCTCCCTCCCAGTAAATAAATCAACAGATTTCATTCTCAAGACACCGTGCCAGATTATCGTGCCTGGAACTATATATATTACCCATTATGTTGTAATACAATTCTTTTACGAGTTAGATTAGATCTGCAGTATCAGACTTTGGAAACAATTATAAATCAAACATTAGTGAAGATAGCCTATAGTAATGTAAAAATAACTAGGATGAACCAGAGGAATACTGTTTACTGTAGTCCCAAATGTGTGCTTGCAAAGTCAGATAAGCTCAGCTCATTGTTACAAGATAGATACTCCTTTGACACAGTATTACTAAGCTGTCCCTTACAAATTGTTGTGCTCTCCAACACGATCTCAATTACCAGAATAACTTCTCATTACACGCTCTCATCATCCTGGTTGGCACTTCTCGTCGCAACTCCAGCATTTATGGCGATGCCATCAGAGCCCGCTCCGTGCCGGCGGGTTTGACATGCAAACACCCATCCTCTGATGCTCAGAGCTTGCTGGCATCATCCTGAGTGCTTCTGAGCACAAAACAACAACAACAAAACAAAATCTGGAGGCAGAGCCATTGCCTTCAGGAAGCTGGAGGTGTTCATCAAGACAAGCAAAGATTTCTTTAGCTCTTCTATGGGTGAGCCCACCCAGGGCCACAAGTATTGATGGTTTGTCATGTTTGTCATGAAAATTAAGCCTGAAATATATATATATATATATATATATATATATATATATCTTTTTTTGTTGTGCAAGACAGTTGTAACTTCAGTGAATATTTATTCTTTCAAACAATCTGTGGCAGAGGAAGGCTTTGAGCCTGGGCTGCAGTGCTGATGGCAAAGCAAGAAAACAAGAAGAGGACCAGATCTAGCTAGACCCTTTCACTGGTCCATGTTTTCTGGGGACGTGCTGCATTTGCATCTCAGCACTCATGAACAGCCCTTTCATTGCCTTCCCCAGCTCTCTGTTCCTTCGGCAGTTCTCACGTTCCCCTCACCATGCTCTCCTCCCCTCACTCGTCTGTCATTATTCCGCCTTGCGACAGCTCATCATCATCAGGGTGGAGCGTAATTGGTACAGCTGGAAAAGAGGCATTAGGTGTGATTGTGGCATTCCGAACATATCAGCTAGACATTTATCGCTTCCCTGCAGAGAGGAAGGAAAAGACAAAATGCCAGCCAGCCTGGCTTTGGCCAAACTTTGTTTGCAAACCCCAGATAAAGGCCTCATTTCTCAGGCACAGCCGGTGCCGCTGAGAGCTGGCACACAGACCTCTCAGCTGCTCTCATTTTCACAGGGTGGGAGCTCAGCACTCTCGGGACATCTCTCAAATCCCATTTCCCAAAGCATCCAACAGGCAAGAGGGAAGCCTGGCACCAAACCCAGCACCCATAGCTGCCATAAGAAACCTCTGGGGGACGCACTGCTGTCAGGGAGCACGAGCCACTTGGTGGCAAGCTCCAACATCCTTCTCGTGGACTTTTGGAGGGCAAATGTTGTTAATTCCCCAAATCAACTTCACCCTGTGGGCACAGCAAGCATGAGCCGGGCTGCTACAAGTCCTCCCTGCCCACGATTCTCAAGCCAGCAACAAACAGAGGCAGGAGCATCGCTGTAATGACAGCTCTGCTGTCTCCAAGGCTGGGACTGCGTATCCCATGGAGCCAGGTGAGTCATTTGAGGAAGCCGGTCCTTCAGAGCCAGTCAGCTGCTGCACGTCTGCACCTGAGTGGTGCCAGCCTGGAGTCCTCATTCCCCTGGCCTGAGTCACCAGCTCCAGAGGGGCTTCCAGGCACAGGGAGACCAGGAAGCACAGCTACGAGGAGCATCCCCCACCCACTGCTGAAAGCAGAGAGCTCAGCACCCTGTTAGCACGCTTGGGAAACTCTTCACAGCACACCCAAGCTCCACAAAGTGAAGCATCAGATTGGATCTGGATTCCCTTTTTTTTTTTTTTTTTTTTTTTTAATCCCATTTTTCCCCTCTGGCTTTCAGGCTTCAGCTCAGCATCTCGGTGGATTTCAGGGCCAGGTGGCTTTTGCCCATAGGCTGTGACCGGCCCCATTGCCATACAGCACAGCTCTGAACTTCAGCAGAAACGTACGCCATGGGGAGAAGTTCCTGAGACTGGCTGGGAGCCTGCCAGAGCCCAGCTCCTTCCTCTGTGTTTGCCTTCGCAGCGTAAACAAACAGAAACACGGCTCTGGAACAAGGCAGCCCACAGGCAGAACTGGTAGAGCCTGGTTTCCACCGTCTCTCCTGCGTCCAACAGCTCGACAAAGGGAGAACTGGCCGGTCCTTTCTATTGCGGCAGCATTAGCCAAAGCTATACTGCCTTTTTATTATTATTATTATTATTATTTGTAAAACTGGTAGAAATTTAGCGTTTGAACCACGCCACTCTGACAAATTTGCTTGCAAATAAGAGGTTAGGGTATAAAAATTGGGAGCGTAGAAGTTGTCCTTCTTGGGAAAGTCAGGCTAAAGGAAGATCAGTGTTTAAAAGAAAGCAGCTGATTTCCCCGTCTACACAGCTCCTGGGAAAATAAGAGTGGAGTGGGCAGGGCAGGCAGGGATTGCGGTGCTGAAAGTGGCACGGGTAATGCAGCCAGGACGAGGGGCACCAGCCTGGCTTTACCCCCAGTGCCCCCCTATCCCTCCTGATTTGTGCAGCAGATACACACCTGCCCCACTCCTGCCACCTCACACGGGTCTCTGCCGGGTGAGCGCTGTCGTGCCCCAGAGCACCCACTCCAGTGCTTGGCTGCCAGCCCAGCGCAACGCCTTGTTCCTCCCTGGAGCACCTCATCCAGCCAGCTCCTCCACCCCACCGGCCTGCCCTCGGTGGGGTTTCCATCAGGTTGAGTTTCCCAACACGCCCTCGCTGCCCCCCCTCCCACCCCCTGCTGCAGACACGCTCCCATCCCTGCAGCACGGCCGCCTCCCTGCCCTTCCCCATCGCTTCCTCCCCACCCGCCCTGGATGCTCCCGCAGTCGCTCCTTGGAGCTGCTCTGTGGGGTAGCAGAAAGCATCTTTCCACCCCGGCTAGGGAAAATCCATTCCCTGAAATCGCACCTTCCTTCTAAAACTAGCTAGCAAAAAGAACCAAAACTCTCCCGCTGAAGTGCTGGGCAGCGAGGAAGGTAACGGGGAAAGGCACCGAAATCGTCCCCACCACCACGGGGAGCAGCCCGAAGGAGCCCAGCAGTGACTCACTTCCACCGCGGCCGCGGGAGGTGACTCAGGTCTGCACCCAACCCTTCGCAGACAGAGCCACGAGGGACCGCAAGGGAGCTGCTGCCCCATCCCACCTGCCCTGCAGACAGCGTGAGGACAGCTTGGGGACCGGTGGGGACAAGCTGCTGCCGCCTCCATCCCTAGCCCAGCAGAAGCTCCAAGCTCAGCCGTGTGCAGCAGGGGAAGAAGAGCACAGAGGAGAGTTCCAGCCTTCTGCACGCTGCCACGAAAAGCTGGTTAATGCTTAGAAGAGGATTTTCCAAAAATCCCCATAGCTGGATGTGTCCAAGCAAGGTCTGGGGGTGGGCAGCAGACCCGGTGGGAGGGCTGGGGTCCTGGCTGCCCACCCAAGCACACACAGCTCTGGTCGTGTGCACACGTGGCTGCACCTGCATCCTCCTGCAGGCAGGGAAAGGCAGGTGCCTGCAGAGGGAGGGGAGATTATCCCACATTTTCTGCTATGAAGAATTATCTCATCTCACCTCTGCTTTCCTCTTAGCTTTATTCTCTAATTACTAAAGGTTTGCTTGGCATGAAATACGGAAATTCATATGTGCTCTCCATATAACACCACGCACGGCAGTGCACCTATCATCATTTACTTAAACAGCTCTGGGCATCGAAGAGGAAGGAAACCTAGGAGTCCCTTTGCCCCTTCAGAAAATAATTTACTTGAAGATGACTTCTATATTTTGCATTAAAGCAGCCAGCTGGATAAGCCATGAGCAAATGAAGCACAGAAAAATCCTGCTGTCACAAGAAGGATCAAGGGGAATAAAATAATCTGAAATACCTGTGCCCCTTCGTGAGATCTGGGGTCGAAATGCAAAAGAAAGTTTTAATTAACTTCTCCGTAACTACGGTTAACGTATGTATTTAAACTGCCTCAAAACAAAGTATCCTCGAAAGCTTTGTTTCAGCCAAGAGATTAATTCCTAATTTTAATTGTGGGATTATTCAAATGCCTTTTCAAAAGTCTTTTAGATATTAAAGGCACTGCTAGCTGGCTTTCAGTGCATTACCACAGGGAGCCTCGGAATCCAATTATCTCTGAAGAACTGTTAAATATGCTCATTAACATGTAAGAAAGTAGAAATGTGTATTAGAGAAAAGCTGATGTATTACACTCCTTAATGTCACAATGAATTAGCAGTAAAGAAGGCAGCAACAGAAGTAACTTGCTGAAACGCCTGGGCAGCATAGGAAAATAAAGCATTCTATTGCAATTAGCTTAATTCCTGATAATGACATAGATGTAGTGATAAAGCTCTCTGCATAATGGGCCCCAGCTCTGGGAAAGTTTGGGAATTGCGCTTTGTGTGTGCAACGAGGCAAGAAAAGGGAACCTCAGCATCAACTGCTCTCAGCAGACAAAAGAAAAAAAAAAGGGGGGGCAAAAACCAGGCAGAAAGGACAATAACCGCGGACAAGCCTCTGGCTCCTGTTGCTGCATACAGCGAAGACACTACAGCAGGCTTTGGCTTTTTCTTCTAACGTCCCAAAGCAAACCCCAACTCCTTCAAGCCCCCCAAACCCGCATTCAAACACTTTATCAGGTTAATCCTTCAGTGTAACACTTTCCCTCCTTCCTCAGCGCTAACCTACACCTCTGCTCTTCCCTGCTGAGCAGGAACAATCCCACTGAGTCATGCAGGAACAAACAATAATTTCCTGCCCCTTTTCATTGAGAAACCTGACCGCTGTGACCGAACCCGCACCCCCAGGCACCCCCGGCCCCAACACCAGCTCAACACCGGTCCCTGCTGTTACGGCCCGACGCCTGCTCGTTGCAACCCCGGAGCTAACAGCACTGACAGCTGCTAAATTATTTAAAGCCTCTTGTGCCACCGTGCACACTTGGATTTTCCACCCCTTTCTTTTTTTTTTTTTTTTTTTTTCCTGCCCACCTGATGAGAATCACGCTCCAAACGGCCACGCCAAGGTCACAGCATCACCCCCAGCCCCCCGTGGCCGTGCAGGTCTCCAGCCCGGAGAACCCACAGCAGAAAGAAAGGCGGACGGGACGGATGAGGATCAAATTAGTGTCCAAACCCTTTAAAGAAAGCAACCAGAGTATTTTACCAACAGACCAAGTTTGAACGCACACTGCCTAGCCAGAGGAGCTGGTTCGCCCAGTGCCCCAGCACATTTTCTACCGGTGAGCTCAGGAGACACAGCTCCTTTGGCAAACACACCTCCAAAATCTGCGATTATCACTGCAGCTCAGTTGCCAAGCAAACAGGGCAGCAGCCTCGCTCACTCCCCCGCCACGCCTTGCCTCCCTGGCAAACCAGCCTCGGGAAGCCAGCCCAGATTAACGTGCATTTTGGCTGCTTCAAATGCAAGCTCCCAAAATATTTGCTGTTCTCATGAGCACGGGTGGCATCACAGGGGAAGGAGGTCATGTTAAAGCAAGATCCTGCCCTGACATCAGAGCTGTGGTGAGAATGCCTTCCTGGCACCGGCCTCTCACACATGGGGCACAGCCTCGGAGGCCGCCAGCCTCTTTTGATATTGGGGGGAAAGCACAGAAACCGTGGCTCGTGCTTTACCTCAGCCAAATTGCACCAAAAGTTTAGGCTCTGTGGGCTGGCAGAGCAATTTTCCTGGCGAAGAGCAGCCGAAACACTGCTCCTGTGCTGCAGAAAGAGCTGTCGGGAAGCTCAGCACCTTTCCAGCCACCAACCTCACCCCAGCCCTGTTTGAACCCCCCCAGGATTATTAGAAACCGGGTGCGAGCTTGTGCAAAGCCTCCCCCACACCTCTCACCGCAGCACCGCTGAGTTCCAGGGGATTTTGTTAACCAGAAGGACCTGCCCTCTGGGCTCCTCCTCATTTAGCTCCAGCTCCCCTGCAAGCAGTGCTTTCCCCCTGTTATGCGGTTCTCACTTCATTCTTTCAACTTCTTCACGTCCCATCTGACCCCCTGACCTCTTCTGCTTTGTAAGGCACGTACGAGGTCCCGCACAACATAAACCTCTTATTGTCTACGGTTGTCTATGCGGGAGAAACCGCCCTGCCCAGGGTCTGGGTGATTTGGCCAGAAATAACTTCTGCAAGAACACCCTGAGCAATTCCGCCTCTCCAAGGCGCCCCCAGTAATTGCCCCCCACCCTCTCTGCAGCTTAATGGGATTAGCAGCAAATGTGCCCCGCCAGAGAAGTGGTGTGGCCCCGCAAACATACAACAGACAGGTCGAGAGATTCATAGAGAGGAATAAAAGCAGGATTATCGCTTCCAAGATTCAAATTCCCTTCCTTCATTCAGGTTCGAGCTGACTCTTTGTTCAGAGCTGGATCTTGAGCATGGGAGAAGAACCAGAAGCCATCAGAAGAGGCTCCCAAAGGCCCCGAGCCCACAGCTGGCAGCGCCTCAAGAACCAGGGGCAGCCGCTGCATGAGAGATGGAAGTGGGGAGGATCAGCAAATTCCCAGTTTAAGGAAAGGGCACGGCTTCAGACAGAGCTTGCTGGAGTAACAGGAACCAAGGGACAGGACAGCCACGAAGCCCCCCAGCTCTGCAGCACCCCCATTGCAGTAGGGGGGCTCCTTGGCTCCCCAGTTTATCCCCTCCCAGTGCCCCTGCACACCTGCCAGCATTTCACCCAACCACACTGGTTCCCATTAACCATTGGTTCCCATTAACTGGTTCCCATTAACCATTGCCAGGCATGCTGGAGCGTTTTCCTGAAAGTCCTTTTCCTTACACAAAAGTGGCTGTATTTTATTGTCTGTGCCTGAAGCACCTTGTACATTACAAGTGCGTTTCCAGCACTGGTTTTTTTCAGACTCTCTCACTGCCAAGAAAAGGACTTTTAAAAGCAGGCAGCTAAAGCGAGGACACTTAGAAGTCTTGCCTAGGAAATAACTTCCATATCACGCTGCAGCCATAGCAGCAGGGGGGATCTGGCAGTGCAAGGACATACAACGGAGGAGCAGAAGCCCCTTCCTCGCACCGTGCCTCAGTTTCCCTGCCCGGTACTGCAGTGACTGCAGCCCCTGGCCACGCCGTGTCACCCCTCTGTCCCACCCCAAGTGCCACTTGGTGGCACTGTTGGAAAAGGTTTCTTCACTGGGTGCCTGCCTCCCTGTCGGGTTCCAGAAGTGGGAGTTTCTGGAAGGAATCGCTTTAATCTTGGCATCACTATATCCTTATTTTTTCTACCTTTGTTTTCTTTTCTCTTTATCCACCATGCAAGCGCCCCCGGGCAGCCTCCTCCCCGGTGTCAGTCACTTGGATCGCTTGCTCACCAAACACATTCGCTGAAGACAAGAGTCCCGGGCGTTGCTTCGGCATCACCTTAAACTAAATCCTGCAGCACTAAAAATAGCCTTTTCTACTTAATTCCTCTAAGATGCGTTCGCAGGTGGGGCGAGCTTAGGAAGGATCATGTCTTAACTCCAGAGAACAGCATCAGAGCCGAAGTTAATGAGAAAGAGACAAATGAAGACAGGGGGATGACAGTGTAATTGGGCGCGAGATGCGGCACCCTGCGGATGGGGTGTCTCCTCCGCGAGGTGCGGGCCGCCACTGACGACTGTATATAAGGCTGCTGAGAGCGGGGCCGCTGCAGATCGCGCTCCCGAGGCCGGTGCTCCTGCTCCTGCCTAGGTAAGCCTGGACAGACGCTGCTGGACTTTGCCACCACGCTCAAGCAAGAGCTTCTTCCTGGAGCTGAGCTCTTCCAGAGAAAAAATATGGAAAGGGGTCGGGAGTTACGCTGTTCTCTGGTTCGTTAGAGACACCCTGCATTCACGGCTCTGCTCCAGAGAAAGCCAAGTGGGATTTATTTTTTTTCTCCTCTCTCTGAGCCCCCAGTGGCTTGGCTCTTGCTGTCCCTCATCCCTCCAGACACTGCTCACCCATCCTCGCACCCAGCCATCCCCACGGCGAGCTTCATTTTTTCAGCGATTTCCTTCCCTGCAAGTCCGTTCTTGCTCTCTCCTTTATTCTGTATCATTTTATCTGTGTCCTTCTGGCTCGTCCTCCTCTCTGCCTGTCCAGCTGCACTGTTCAAGTGTCATTTACCTGAAAACCAAGCAAAGAGACAAAAGCCCCTTTTTGCCCGTGTTTCTCTCGCAGGCTGCCTCAACTTTGCGGGGAGATGGCCCAGCTCCAGGAAAACATCAACGGCATCATTGCTGTCTTCTACAACTACGCCAGGAGGGACGGCGACTGCAGCGCCCTGAGCAGGGGGGAGCTGAAGCAGCTCATCGAGCAGGAGTTTGCGGACGTGATAGTGGTGAGGATCCAGCAAGGCGAGCCCCAGGGAGGGGGGAACAGGGGTTGGTTCTGCCCCAAGACTGCTCAAGTAGTCCCAGAGAGGTGGTGCAAAGGGCTCATGGGCTTTGCCGATGCTGTTTGTCTCCTTGCAGAACCCCCGGGACCCCAACACCATCGAGAAGGTGCTGCGCTTCTTGGATGAAGACAGCAATGGCAAGGTTGAGTTCAGTGAGTTTCTCAGCCTGGTTTTCCGGGTGGCCAAGGCTTGCTACAGGCAGCTCCAGCAGTGCCAGGCACCAGATGGTCAGGAGAGGACGGTGCAAGAGGAGGCAGGCGGGGCAGCAGAGCCACGCGTGGCAGGGCCGGTGTCCCCCCAAGAGCAGGACCCTGAGCCACGGGTGAGCAATCAGGTGCAGGAGGGTGCAGCAACCAAGCAGGATCAGGACACCCAACGTAGCCAGAAGGCTGAGACACCAAAGAAGGATCAGGATGCTCAGGAGACCAAGAAGGGTGAGACACCAAAGAAGGACCAGGCCACCACTCAGGACACCAAGAAGGGTGAGACACCAAAGAAGGAGCAGGGCACCAA
>NC_048917.1:1725266-1732530 GCF_011077185.1 Oxyura jamaicensis | reverse complement strand
CACCAAAGGACCAGGGCACCAACCAGGACACCAAGAAGGGTGAGACAACAAAGAAGGACCAGGGCACCACTCAGGACACCAACAAGACCCAGGTCTGCGAGACCTCTTGGCAGGATCCCAACCCGGGTGAGACTCAGAAGCTGCTGCCCCCAGGGTGGGGCGGGAGCCCCCAGCCGGATCCCAGGCCCTGGGGAACACAGGACAACCAGACTCAACCTCCATTCCCCAAACCCAAGGTGCAGGACGACAGTGGGGCCGAGGCTCAGCCTTTTCTGGGACAGCAGCAACAGGGCTCTCACAGCAAAGGACAACAGCCTGTGGAGCAGCAGCACTTGCAGCCTCAGTGGCCACCACAGCAGTGAAGGCTGAAACCCTGTGTGGCCAAGGCTGTTGCCCCCTGCAAGGTGGGACATTTTGTCCAATGCCACCCTGATTTTACATTCCTTTTTGTTATGTCTTGCCCCACACTTTGTTAACCCTGGGCTTCACACCCCTGGTTTGTATAGAATTATTCGTGGCTAGAGACCTTCTCTCTTATCCTGTATTCGACTGCCTCTGCCTGTGTAAGCAAAGCAATAAAAATGAAGGCAAAACAGCACGGTGTCCCAGTGTTTCGCTGCAAGCGTGCCCTTGGCCCAGGTTTGAGCAGGCTGATGCGGTGCAGAGGACCGAGGCGCCTGTCCCTTGCATGCCACACGGCCACAGTGCCCCAGGGTGGCTGCGGGGAGGCAGCGTGCCTCGGGGACAAGCAGCCTGAAGGAGCTGCTGTTCACCTTTGCAATTTAGCCGAGGTGCACTGATCGCTTCCCACGGGCAGGGATGTGACATCCCGGCAAGAGAAGTCTTCAGAGAGGGTAGGTGGCTGGGCTGATACAATGGCACGACCAACCTCTGAACAGATCCCTTGCAGCATCCATCTGCTCTGGGCGTTGTTCGTGTCTGCTGTGAAAAGAATAAACAGCTGCTTAACACTCCATTAGAGGGACTTGTCCTATTTAACCTCATTTATTAATAATCTCAGAAGCAAGGGGAATGTGGAGCATGGTATGAAAATCAAAAAAAAAAAAAACAACTTATTAGCTACAGAAGGTTACAAAGGAAGGAGTTGAGAAACACTAAACAACAGAGAAAAATATTATTCAGGTACATGCAGTCCCAGCAACACCTGGGAGGCCAGAGACAAAAAGCTGACACGCAAACCAAGCACACGTGGAGTGGAGCCAACCTCAAAATCAGGTGGCTTGGAGTACCGGGTCCTGGGCACTCGTCCAGACGTGCATGTAGGAATGTGGATAACTCTGCGGGCACGAGCAGCCCGGTGAAGTCAGTGGGGATTATTAGGGGGTTCGGACGTGCTGGACCACCAGGCAGGCTCAGGACTCCGCATCCCGCAGGGAGGGTGATGCTCAGCCTGTTTTTCCCCATACTATCTTTCACTTGTGACCTATCAGCCAAATCAGCAGACGATAAATGCACCCGCACCTCCTGCTCTGTGGCTGGTGACAAGCAGCACACAGAGACCTCACGAGGAAATCAAACGTCACTCCTCTGGGACACCCCAGAGTTTCACAATTTGCTGCACGCTGAATCAGAACTGAAAAACCAGCGTTTCAAAATGATCCCTAGAACACACGTTGCAAAAACGATTTGGCCTAAAAGTGCTGATGTCAAAGTTAAATGCGTTAGACACAAAATACACCAGTCTGCTCTACCGCTGATAAAACACCTTAGCAAAAACAGGTTCTGACCTACCTTAATGACAGCTGTGGACATTGTCAAAACGAAATGAGACAGTCAAGACTTAAATTTCATCACCTATCCTTCAAGACTCCCAATCCGTCTGATTCATTCCTTGACACACTTCATTTTCCAGAAAAAAAAAAAAAAGGAAAAAATTAAAACATTTTCCTTACAAAATATTTTCCTTACAAAACATTTTCCTTACAAAACAGATCTCAGCTGGAGGATTGTCAAATAGCTCTTTGCTACTTCTTAGCTCCAGGTGAGGGTCTAAAGCCACCAGACGCAGCCAGCCCCCTGCCTGTCTGCCCTTCCATCAGCTGCTGCCTTTTGCAGCTTCAATAAAACACTGACCTCCCAGTTCAGGAGGCACTGAGCCCTGTTAGTGACGGGCTAATTATATGCTCTATTCTGAATATCACTACTTTTGCCATCAGGAGTGTTGTATTTGAAGTTGGGGTGGATTTATTTATTTTTTTGGTTCATTTTAAGGAGAACATTACAGCCCAACGAAAATTATCCCACTGACACAAATACCTGTTTAAGATACCTGCAAGGCTGGGAGGTGTCAGAACAGAAAAGGTCTTTTATATGTCTCGTGGGGAGCCCGGTTCCACCTTGATTAAATGCAACAGGGGTTTGGCCACCCTATAGAAATGTCGACAGGGATGGGTGCAGAAGGAAGGGTAGGAAGCAAGAGCCCACCCTGTTGGGTAACAACTTTGACCAACTCGAGTCCCTGCTTTTGAGAGCGTCCTAGAGGAAAGCCAAGCCCTTAGAGCCCTGGGGTGCTGGTGCTGCCCTGATGTACCTCTCCTGAAATCTGCCCAGTGCCTCCTGATGTCCCCAGAGCCCGCAGGGGATTGCAAACTGTTATAGGACACCGTGCGTACAAGTTCCAGCCGCACTGTAATGCTCTAATTTTAATAATAACTCCAATCTACCATAAAATTACAGTTTCCCAAGGCTATCATTATCCCACAGGTGGGGTATAATTTACACAAGTATAATTTAATCTTGAAAAAAAGCTCAAAAATGAAGTATGGTTAGTAACAATCCTCTGTGCGCACTTATATGAGTATCCCCAAGCTGTTACCAGCACTAATTAATTAGGCTCCTACACCCAGTATGATCTTACCTTACAGATGGGCCAGATCAGCAACTCACCCAAGGCTGCGTGACAGGTTCATGCTCCGGAGGCTCTCCGCAATGTCTCCAGCACGCTTGTCAAGGCAGCAGCCCAGCTCCAAAACCAAACGCAGGGGCCGAGGTGGCACGGCTGATGTCTCCCTTATTTGCTCCCTGCATGGGGAGAGTTCAGAATGAAAAAAAGAATCTGTTGGTCTCTAATTAATTTACACTTAAAATATTTAAAAAAAAAAAAAAAGGATTGTAGAGGTAATTACAGGAAAAGCTGCCTAGAGCAACCAGATGAAGCTTCAACATGAATTGACCTCCCAGCCAAAAGGTTTCTGCTTTCATTTTTAATTAAAGATCAAGTAAAGTGAAAATAAAAGTCATTCACAGAAGATGGTTAACGTAAAAAAGGTTTTATTATGATTTTTCTCAATGAAAATCGTTGCTTATTTAATAGGCATTTTCTTGTAAATATATATATATATATTTTGCAAACTTTACCATTTACAAATGTTTCGATTTGTTGGTTTTTTTTTTGTTAGTTTCACCAAAAACCTGGATAATACAATGAAAAGGCTCCTTAATAAGAAGTTATCAAAAAAAAAGGATATTTTTCAGTGTGTGCTACAAGGACACCACAAAAGCCTAGATCTCCTGGAGGATTTGGGGATCTCTCTGCTGTGCACCTGCATTTCAACACGTTCAGAATGGTTGGGTCTTCATCTGTCCTTTCTCTATGAGCAAAAACCAGCCCCAAAGCCAAAGCACAAGGAAAAAGGAAGCACAAATCACCTCTGGTGGTGCAGCACCAAGCTGGAGAGCCATGCAGATCCCCTCTGTCCCCAGGGTGCTTACAACTCTGCGAACGTCAGCACTTCTATCGACGTCCTCCAGGTCCAGTACTATTTTTATGGGTGTGTATCATACATACATAAATGCATACCTATAAAGACGGGCATTCATAAAAAATACACCCTCCCATTAATACATATATATGCTTCAAAGCTATTATAGATTTTTAAAAAAAATCTGAAATACGATCACCTGTAAAATAACTTTACAGTCCGGATTAGGTGGAACCAGCTGATGCCTGAATTGCCACATGGCAACTGCTATTTCTGGGTTAAAATGATAGGTAAGGGGATGATAAGTTAAATAACCCGTTTGAGGACATGAAGGTGCAGCTGGGCTTGGCCAAAGATGAATCAGGACAACGTCCACAAAGGGTGGCTCCTTTCTGCTCCTCCATCGGGGACCCTATAAAAGCACCCGGGTCCTCCGATCACTCCGCACGGCTTCACAGGAATCCCACTTGATCCCGTTGGTGATTTGGGTAAGTCATTCCTTCTGAAATGCATACTTTGCTGGGCAAAAATGAGTTATTTCTATAGGATTCATCTTGGGTGACAATGGCATTCCTGCTTCAGTATTTTCCGGGAGCCTTTCGGGTTTATCTGCAACGAAGTGCTATTTGGTGCCATTTGGCCAGCTGCACGCTCTCCTTTGTTGGTGTGGCAAGGCGGCTTTCCTTCAAACAGTAAAGAGAGGGGGAGCCAGATTTGGTGCCTGACTTTGGTCTGCACTCATCTCCCAGCCGGGATGGTCAGATCGCCCAAATTATCAGTTTTCTACAGAAATGCCAAGAAGAAGAGTTTTGTACACAGAGGTGCACGCGCTTGCTCCTGCTTTGAGCTCATTACGGGGGCAGCGAGGCAGGCAGGGCACAGCTTCCCCGGCTGTGAGTTGAGATCCCGGCACTGATGTACCCGGTAACAGGCTCGGGGATCCTGCGAGACGGACGGAGGTGGCTTTCGAGGTTTTCAGACACTAAACTCGATCAGGAGCTGCACTTTCTGCCCAGCAGATTGCAGTAAAATTAAATAAGTTTCTCTGACCTAGGTGATCTGGCAGGTCCCTCTTGGCCAAAATCTAGTTGTCAAGGATGCGATGGTGTAATGAAAGATTCATCAATTGATTTGCATTACTGCTGGTCACAGGATGACTGGCCACAGGGCTTGTTTTACCTCTCTGTGAGCACTCTGCCTCTGCCCTAGCATGGTCCTGTCTCAGGCCATGCCAGCGCTGTGTTAGACATCCTCTGACATGCTCCAGAGTAGCTGCTGTGTGTCGGCACCAAGCAGAGATAGAAGCATGGAGCCTGGCGACTGAATGCCTGGTAGAGCCCACGGAGACTGGTTCTTGGGGTGTCTCTTGAGTCACCATCCCCAGTCCCCTCCCTGCGACCCACAAACACGGGCATCCTGCCATCCCATATCAAACATCATTCAAATACATCAGCAGACAAGCTGGAGGACACTCCCCATCCCACCAAAACCCTTAAACATTTGAATATCTTCCCAGTGCTCTGGTGAAGCCGAGCTCGCCGTGGCAGAGGAGTGGACACAGAGCTCACGGCACCCAGCATCTCGTTGGCTGGCCCCAGCGATTCTTCCCCCAGTTCCCACTCACAGAGGCAAGCTGAGCTCCCATCCTTAGGTCCGCTACTTTTCTTGCAGGCTTCGTGAATCTGCAGGAAGATGTCTCACTTCTTAGACAGCGTTTCCATCATCATTAGCACTTTTTGCAAACACGCAAAGGAAGATGGAGACCAGTCCAAACTCAGTCGAAGGAGGATGAAAGAGTTCATCCAGAAGGAGTTTGCAGATGCCTTAGTGGTGAGTGCTGCAGCAATGGGGAGGGCTCGAGGCTGAGACTGGAGGTCGGGATCACAAAATGTCCTGGAGAGGGGGAAATTCATAAGATCAGATCAAATAGGGATGGAGAGGCTTTTACCGAGGGTGAGCAGCAGACGTGTGCTTTTGCACTGTCTGCGACAGCTCTTTTTTTATCCATTTTGTAAAGAGCAAATGGGAAAAAAATGGAGAATGGACTGTGGTGGGGAGGTGTGGTTACCTTCAAGGGGTGGAAGGAAATGTATCCCGTGGAGGAGTACAGCGTCTCCCAAAAAGAGAGCTGGTTAGCTGTGGCCATCAGGAAAAAGGAGAACACAGACACGGAGAAGATGTGGAGCTATAAAAGAGAACCTGAGAGATGCAAGGAGAAAAGATGGCCATTACCCCTGGGTTTGCATTTCTCTGACAAGGAGTAGGAAGGCTAAAATCCCTTTTTTGTTTCCCTGTGTGTGTTTTCCCTGCAGAACCCACATGACCCTCAGACGATTGACAAGATTCTGCAGTTTCTGGAGTGGGATGGGGATGGGGAAATAGATTTTAACGAGTTCCTGCTTTTGGTATTCAGAGTGGCTAAGGCCTGCTACTGGTACCTGCAGAAGGGACCATGCCTTCTGCAAAAAACAAAGCTGATAACCAGTGGCAAGACACTGCAAGAGCCTGAAATTAAGAATAGAGGGAGCCGTCAGCAGCTGCAGGAAGAGGAACCACGAACCCGTGAGACCAGTCGCCATCCCCCCTGCGAACCTGAGCCACAGCGAGACACCAGGATCCAGGAGCTTGAAACGCTAGAGGAGACAGAGAGTCATCACCAGCAATGCACCACACAAAGCAGAGACGATGCAAAACGAAGCACAAGGACGAGAGAGCTGATCCCTCAGGTACATGAAGAGAGAAGCCAAGAGCCATGCGACCAACGTAACAGCCAGAGAAGACGTCAGCCACCTGAGCAGGACAGGCTAGAAGATTTACAACACCGCAAGTGCGGCAGCTCGAAGGCACGTCAGCCTAGACCATGGGCAGATGAGAGACAAAACCGAGAGGGGCCACAACCAGAACAACTTGCAGACGTGAAGAGTCACAGACATCCCTGTGAACCAAAACCCCTGCCAGACCAGTGGAGTGGCCACCAGCCACGTGAGCCAGCACTACCAGCATATGATCAAAGAAACCATCAGCCACAACACCAACAAGCAGTGGCAAATGGAGGAAGAGGTCGTTGGCCACATGAACCAGAAGAAGCAGATAGGGGAAGTCACAACCGACCAGGTAAGCAGGAATTACTCACAGATGAAAGAAGCCACAACCACCTACGTGAGCTGGAACAAAAAGCACTTGAACAAAGCCGCCGCCAGCGTTATGAGCCTGAATGCCTGGATTCAGAAAGGCCACATCAGTCATATATCGAGGAACCGCTAGAACTGGACAACACATACTTGGAGAAATATGAGCAAAGCGAAACTGTCTGTGAAGAAGAAGAGGAACAAGATGAGACTCAATACAGAGAAAATCAGAGAGACAAATATCAGGTACAGAAGTGTGAAGAAGAAGATGATGCAAAGAGAAACGATCAGCCAAAGAGACGCCCAAAAGAAGTGTATGAAACAGAATGTAGTCTGCAACAAGATGATGAACAAGATAGAAGGAGAAGCCGCGAAGCCGTGAGGTACGAAAGGACGCGCGAGACCACCGAGGTC
>NC_048917.1:1698947-1725256 GCF_011077185.1 Oxyura jamaicensis | reverse complement strand
GTCCACCATCGCCGAAGCCACCTCACTCGCAAGAGGGAAGAGCGAGGAGCCCCCAGAGAAGAACGGGAGGCCCAGAAAGAGGAGGAAACAACAAGCCTCTACCAAACAGTTGATGTTGATAGTGGAGACCTCTGTCCCCCTGGAGAAATTTCATCTGTTACCGATATGAGGGTCCGTTATATCCCTTCTGACCCTGACATACATCCAGAGGTTCAGGTCCTCCCTGGTCCCTGCGAGCCTCAGACCATCGCGTACTTGATCCATGTAATCCAGAACCTGAATGATCCCAATGCTACCACTTATGAGATTGTCTGTCACCATCCTAACAACCTGGAGCAGCCTGTCTATGTGAGAAAATGCTACGTGTCACCCCAGGCACCAGCTGTGCCATGCGAAAAGAACAGTGTCCCAAAGGCAGAATCCTGTAAGGACGATGGCAAAACACGCGAGGTCAAAGAGCCACAGCACCAGGATACATGCAGGATGAAAACAGGTATGGATGAGCATCAAAAACGGCAGCTGCCAGCTTCCAGCTCCCAGAAAATCTCGGGGGAGCTTGATGAGCCTCAGAAAGCTGAGTTGAAAGACAGGTCTGCAGTAGGGGTGAAGGTAGCGTCTCAGCAGGCTTCTGCCCCCAAATCGGATGGTGTGAAGAATGATACTCACCAGGCTGAGCCCAGGGAGGACAGGAGGGACCACCAGCGCCCCAGAATGCCCGATGCGGAAGAAAAGACGTACCAGTGCCAGGGTGATGGATCAAAAGCCAACAGGGAGAAGGTCCCACAGGAGTCTGAATCCAGCTGCCAGGTGAGCAAAGACAGGGAGGCCAAGAGCTGCCTGCCTCTACCACAGGCTCCAGAGCCACAAAAAGCTCATGAGCCAGACCAGCGAGCTGTAGAAGAGCAATGTCCCCAACCACCCCGAAGGGATGAAGCTGACTGCTGCCAAGAGGATGAAGATCTTCCCCTACCAGAGAGGAGCTGCCAGCCACGAGAGGAGGAAAACATCAAGAAGAGCCCACAGAAAGCAAGCAGTGACCAGCCTCAACAGGAAGAGGAACCCCATCTTTGCACCAAGCAGAGCCAGGCCTCCCCCAGCCCCGTGGCTTCACAGAAGGCAACAGGCCAACCTGCTAGGGATGAGGCCAAGGCATCTTAAGGGGTCATCCCCTCTGTGGCATTGGTGAGGTTTCTCCGAGCCTCTTTGAGGATCACTTCTGCTCTCTGCTTTCAGCTTAGGAAAGTAGCACAGAAGTGTTCAATACAAAGGGTTAACAGGGGGCTCTGCGAGGTTTCAAGTGGCTTCGGGGGGTTTCCAGCTATCACATCCTCAGCAACCAGGGAAGGGAGAGAGCTATGCCAGGATCCACATCTCCTGCTTTCCTGCATCATGTCTATCAACCCCAATGCAGTATTTAGTCACTTTTCTGCTCTAATTGGATTCCTTGGGTCTCTCAGTCCTTTGTGTCCCTGTCATCTCTTTTACCCTGGGGCATGACAGTTCTGCATCTCAGTGCACTCACATCTCCTTAGCCCCATGGCTGGCTGTCCTGCTTGTTAGCTTCTGCTGTGCAATGCAAAAGAAAAAATCATCCCAGGAGCTTAACCATACTCTTTCTTGGGCCTGAAAAGTGTTGAGAGTGGGATAAACACCTTTGCAGGCTCATAGCTTTTGGTTACACCTTTCTGCTCTCCTGGAAACTGAGCAGAATCCCAGTTCCAGCATCACGGAGGCTTTGAAGCATCTGAGCTCTGCTGTGGTTACTGCAGGGTAATGGTGGTGGTGGGTGTGTGTGTGTTGGGGGGGTCATTCTCTACTTCACAATGATGTATTGCATGAAAAATCACAATAAATAGCTGATGACTGCACTGACTGCTGCCATCCTTCATCCTTCCTTCTAATTTCTACATGGGCTTCAGCCTACTGGGAAGGTGTCCCAGTTTAGATCGCCCATCCCTCCTGATTTTAGGCACTTAATCCAGATAGGGGCTGCTGAAAGTTACACCAAATCCCCCCTACTGTATGTCTTGGAGCCCATATACTTCTAACCTTGTGGTCCTCACTATAGATCTGCATAATTCCAGGGGCTCCCAGTGTACACTGTGATCCCAGATCCATGCAGGGATGGGCAGGTAGGAGCCATCCAGGTGCAGTTTCTCAGCCTCAGGTATCCACTTGCCTTTTCCCCTGGATTGCCCCACAAGCAGGCCCATTCATGGGTCCTCAGGCAGTAGAGGGGCAGCGGCACAGCATGAAAAATGCTCCAGATCCCACAAACGGTGCACTTGGCCATGGATGGAGACATCCACAACCCTGCCCTGGAGAAAGCCTGATCTAATTCACTTTCCTTCCTCTCGAGCAAGAGAGAATCAATTCTCTCAGCAGCAGATGGGGCTGCAGTTTTGCAAGAAGAGCGAGAAGCGAGGATGACCCCAGCAGTGGCTGGGACTTGCCCCTAGGTGCAACCAGAGCTCTCTGACTGGTGCCAGGGCTGGCCAGGAGGAACAAGGGCAGCTCAGGTCCACCAGAGCCTGATGCAACACCCAGGCCTTGTCTCTTGGCCAGCCACAGCCATTTTCCTGGCATGGTTTGGACGTGGTGCTAGGGGTACTCAGAGGGGTCTGTCCCAGCTGGGGCAGACGGATGCACTGGCACTGCTCTCTGCCACCCCTCTCTCATGCACGTGACCGCTGCATGTCCCGGTGACAAACATATGGCAGCACAGATGGTGCGTCTGCAGACAGTGCCAGCGCCTTGATCGCAAACACACACAGCAGCAGCAAGAAATAGAAATCTCCCCAAATCCCACACCGCAGCCAGGCTGGGGCCAGGCCACAGCCCCTCTGGGGTTTGCTCCTGCAAAGGGGGAAATAAAAGCTAGGGGGAGATAAAAGCTGCACAGAGGATCGAGCGTTGCTGCAGCGCTCAGGAAGCACAAAGAGAAGGCTGCAAACCGCAGGTGGAAGCGCAGACCACAGAGCAGAAGCCTCCCTGCCCTCAGCTCCCCGCATCAGCAAATCTTTTTGATTCATTCGCCATGAGCTGTTTATGGGATTTAGGGTGGTGGTGGTGAAGTTATTTTTCCCCAGTACACAGATAAAAATAGGGGAAGGGAACTGGGGAAAGAAAGGAAGGAACTGAGATCGAGGATGGTTGTCCCCCAACCTCTCCACTCCACGCCTCCCCCCAAAAGCTTTTGGGTGAAATCGGGGCCAGCGCGGGCGGCTCCGTATCCACACTGAGTGCCAAGGATGTCACCACACTGCGGTTGCAGCGACGACGTGGGCAAGGCCAGGCTGACGTGTCTGAGCAGCCTCCCTGGTACCGCAGGATGGGGAGCGGCAGGGCAGGGCTGGCGGGGTGGGCAAGGACACCCCCGGGGCAGAGGCACCCAGCAGGACCATTTCTGTCCCCGTAGCCCCCCAGCTGGGAGTGAGGTGGGCTCAAAACTTTGCTTTTTGGTGTCTCCTGTCCCTCCTCTCCCTGTCTTCAGCCCTCCAGCAGCACAGGGACTGAGGCTGTTTGGGACGAATCCTGCCTGCAGCAGGACCCCAGGGGCTGCCTTCACCCCTAGAGGGCAGCTGCCCCCTTTTTACGACAGGTTGAGCTTGTAACGCGTTATTAGGAAATAATAACAGGTTATTGGCAAATCTCCCGGTGGTGAGCACAGGAAGGGGCTCACACAGGGGGGTCTGCCCTCAGGGGTGCCCAAAGCTCACTGGAGGAAGAGGAAGGCCCAAGGGTACTGCGGGGAGCAGCGAGGCAGCCCCAGGGCTCAGCCCTGAGAAGACAGAGTTAAAAAAAAGGGGGGGGGGGGGGGGGGGGCAAAAAAAAAAAAAAAAAAAAAAAAAGGTGGGGAAAAAAAAAAAAAAAAAAAAAAAAACAGACAAAAGAGAAAATAGAAGCATGACAAAATAAAACGCTGGAGGGAAGGGGATGGAGGGCCTGGAGGAGGGGCCCAGGCTGAGGTGGGGACCGCAGGCACGTCGGGATCTGCCGTTAGAGCCGCCGATTGCCCAACGTGGCCCAGGGGGCTGAGCCGGGGCTGGGCGCTGGCAGGGCGGTGGCGGACGAGGCTCACACCCGTCTCGATTCTACCTCGCACCCGTACCGCGGTCCCGCCGAGCCCCAGCCATGGTGAGTGAGCACGACCCTGGCCCTGGGGGAGAGGGTGTTGGAGCTTTTCCCTCAGGGAAGAGGCCCCGAGCTGGAAGCGAGACGAGGCTTGGCACTGGGAAGAGGGAACGGGGCCAAGGCTGAGCTCAGCCTCCTGGGGGAGAGGGGGTTGGAAGGGGGCTCAGAGGGGGAGAGCAGGGGGTCCCCGTGGCTGCAGGGAAACAGCGAGGGGACATTTGCCCCCTTTTTCCCACCCCCGGTCCCTTCCCTCCCCTCGCCTTCCTCTTTCCAGTGCTGCTCCCGCTGCCAAGCGCAGGGCTCAGGGCTGTGGCTTGGCCTCCACGGAGCTCACGGCGCCAGGGTTGGGGGCTCAGGGGGACCAGGAGACCAAAAAAAAAAATGAGGTTCAGGAAGGAAGCAACTCAGTGCCACTTCACTTTAACCAAAAAAGGCTGAATTCAGCCTCAGGCGGGGCAGGATGTGGCAGGGAGTCCCCAGGATGCTGAGGTTAGGGAGGGAAGGGCGGACTCCACCCAGCCCTGCCTGCGAGGTCCCTTTTCCCAAAAATTGGAGCCCTGAGGAGGGGGAAGAGCCCCATGTCCCTGGTGTCCCCTCGCTTTTAGGAGCCACCCCAGCTCCCCCAGCCCAGGCAGCAGCTTGGGGAGCCAACTCCACTGCTGCTCCGCTCACATTTTTCTCTGGTGACTCAGAGTTTCTCCTCCGGCCAGGCAGGGCAGGGGGAGGGAAAGGGAGGTTTGTCTTCCAGCCCAGCCATGCTGGAGAGCGCTGAGTAAGCCAGAGGGAGCAGCCCTCCTCCCTCCGACTGCTGGTGCCTCCCCAGGGAATTTTCCATGCTCCCAAGGCACCCAGGTGCTACCCAAACCACTCCCTGCCCCTCCCCTGGGTCCCTCCTCACCGAAGAGCCGTGCAGGTCACCAAAAAAAGGGATACCAAGGAAAAATGCACCTGGACAGGTTGGGCGCAGCAGGCTCCCTAAAGGGGGTGGCAGGAGGTCTCTCTCAGCCCAGCCTCCCTCTAGAAGCTGTCGCTGCTCTTCTGCAAGCACCAGCCTGAACTTTTTTGCTTTTGTTCCACTCCTGCAGTCCAAGGTGTCCCCCACCGAGACCGAGCGCTGCATCGAGTCCCTGCTGGCTGTCTTCCAGCGGTACGCAGGGCGCGAAGGGGACAACTTGAAGCTCTCCAAGAGGGAGTTCCTGGCTTTCATGAACACCGAGCTGGCTTCCTTCACGAAGGTGAGTGAAATCCAGGCCAGGAGTCACCCCTGGCAGTTAACGACTCCAGCCACATGAGCGTGGGAGGGGGCAGGGGAAAGACCTCACTTCTACCAGAAGCCAGAGCACACAGCCTGATTGGAGTTGCCCCAGCTGAATCCTGCTTCCCTCTGCCAAACCCTTGCTGCTGGTGATGAACTCAGCAGCTGCAGGTTTGTAGCCGGGTGTGTACAGCAAAGGACGCCTTTGCCTCGAGGCAGACATTGATCCCAATCTCTTTGTTTTTTTGCAGAATCAGAGGGACCCAGCAGTCCTGGACAGGATGATGAAGAAGCTCGATTTGAACAGTGATGGGCAGCTGGACTTCCAGGAGTTCCTGAACCTCATTGGAGGCATCGCAGTGGCCTGCCACGACGCCTTGCTTGTTCAGGCCCCTAACCACTAATCCCAGCAACTTTCATCTGCCCCACCGCTACCAACACTCCTTGAACAAAACCCATGCAAAACTGGAAGGAGCGCCTTGAAGACTGGGACATTCCCACTCCCCCTTTTTATGAATAAAATAAAGGTTTAAAATCCTAGCATATGGCATGGTTTTATTTCAGAGGAAGAACTAGGCAACTAGTCCAGGCACAGAGGGAGCAGGAACTCGAGGTTTTCTGCTTCTCCACTGGTGCAAGAACATATGTTCAACTTGTCACTCCTGGAAACTACGATCTGCCTGACTCTGAAGACCCTCCAGGCTGCTAAATACCACACGGACAGCCACAGTAATACCAAATGGTACAACTAGACATGGGAAGGTGAGGACAGGAGCCTTACCAGTGAGGACAATTTGAGCATAGGCAACAGCAGTTCCACACAAATAATTAGCAGAAGCAGCCCCTGCTGGCATGATTCATTATTTCACTACTGCGGCCTCCATTTTCTGGAAACTTCAGAACTCTTCAGATCTGGCAGCTTAACAGCACAAAGGAGTGGGAGGTGGGACGTGAAAAGAGGAAATGTAATGTGGTATCTACTCTAAACCAGTAAGAACAACTAAGCTGCAGAACAGGAAGATCCAGACAATTTACTTTATTCATGTAAGAGGCAGATCATGTTGAGAAATGCTACTAGGACAACAAAACAGTCAACACTAGCACTTGGTTGCCTAGCTGCTCTCCAGCCACTTCTGAGGGCAGCGGGGCTGCCCTGAGCAGGGACGGGCCCTGCCTCGGTACAGGTTCCAGACAGTGCCACCCTCTTCTGAGACCCAGGCTTGACTCCTCCTGCTGCCCAGGTTGCAGCAGGACCTTTGAGCACTTCTTTTAGGAGCCCAACACTAAAGGACGTAAGAGGCAGTCCTTGCCTCTTGAGCAGTTTCTATTGAGCGCGCTGTACTACACCCAGGTCTCAGCATGAACCACACTTTATCCTCTGGAAAAAAAATGCCTGGAAGCAATGGTACACAAAACATCACATCAGCTGGATCAGATGTGAAAACAGGAGCCCAAGTTAGAAACAGGATCCCTGCTTCGAAGCAGCAGAGAGTCTCGCTACAGCATTCCTGGGTGGGGAAGAGCAGTTAAGACACAGCACAGGCATAGCTACAGTGAAGAGACAACTAGAAGCTGGAATGGTGGGAGGTGAAAGTTTCCACACTGTGCTGTGAAACGGGACCATTTCCCTCTGATCCCACACCTCCCTGGGACAGGCACGTGCCCTAGCGGAACTGGAGCGGGCTGATCCGCAGCCCAATGACATCCTTGCCGATCTCTGTCACCTGCGGAATAAAAGGGAGATAATTAACGTTCAAAAGTAACAAAACAGCCCGACCCTGTATGTTGTGTTGAAAGCCTAGATGGTTCTGAAGAACACACATTGCCAGTATCAGTCCCTGAAGGGGACTTTTAAGCTACGCTGTATTTCACAATTCCCAAACTGCTCCATCCCAAATGCCAAGTTCCCTGCTTCCGACCCAAAACCCATGCTGACTCAAGTTAGGGGGCACGAGGGCAAAGCTGCTGGAATCCATTCTAGCAGAAAACATCACAGACTGGGCTGGCAACAGAGCCTCCCTTACTGTTGTGACACGGCAGATCTGCCCCTGGAACTCAGGGCAGTAGCAGGCTCCACTAAGCGGACACTTCTCCACGGGTTTGCCACGATAGATGGGTCGGTAAGAGGCGGCACAGATGTCGAAGGGGTTGTGCATGTCATAGTTAAGCTGGTAGGTGTCAGTGGGATTCTTCTCACACGCTGACAAGATCTTGCGGGTCTGCAAAAAGCAACCACATCAACCAGAGGAGCAGCTAGGAAGCAGTCTAAACAGGGTCTGCCACAGCAAATATTTCTGGCAGTGCACCTCACAGACATACCTGCTGGGCCACCTCAGGCTTTGGACCCAGCTCTAGTAGCCGACGAGCAAAAGTAGCAGCTGTCTTGAAGTTTTTGAGTTTGAAGAAGAGGTTAAGTGCAGTGCGCAGGACCAAGATCATGTGGACAGGCTGCAGGTTGGAGTGGGTGAAATAGGCAGCCATCTGCAGCAGGGACAAGGAGGAAAAGTGGGCATTCAATCACTACCAAGGGCATGAGAAAGTGGATGCCCTGAAAATGCCCCAAGAAACACATCGCCCCCTCCCAGGTAATCACTGCCACATCTGCTTTGAAGGCAGAAAATAGAATTCAGCATTCCTGATGCTTTTGTAAACCCAAAGGCTTCTCCCAGGCACCCAGCGAGGAAATTCAAAGTTATTGTACCTCACAGATTCGCTTCTGGTGCTCCAGGGTCTCCTTGGGCAGCTTCTTCCGCTCAATCTCCATTGAGAGTCCCACGATATACTCCCGACAAATGGCTATCAGCTGCTGGGCCTTTGAGAGAGGAAGATGGAGTCAAGCATTTGGCCTCCTGCCCCAGGGGCACGCAGACAATATGGACCAAAGAGATCTGCCCCTCACCTCAGCAATCTCCTGCTTGTTGTCCACCACCAGCAAGGGCACACTGAGCAAGATGGAGCGGAACTTCTCCACAGCCTCCTCAAACTTGCCAGCTGTCGTGAGCTGGTAGCACAGCTGCAAGCGCTGGATCAGGTCATTAAGCTTCAGTCCCACAGCAGGGAGAGCATTCTTCAAGCCAGCTTCTTTCCTGGGGGCAGAGAGAGGATGTGGGTACAGGCAGGACTAATACAGGGGCCAGCAAGAACACACCTGCATTCCGCAGTAAGCTCAGCTGCAAATATCCCCAACATTTTGACCCAGGGCCATGCTGTTTTTCTTGGCCATCAGCTTAGCATAAAAGGCACCTATGCTTCCATTAGTTGTCACATTCAATGCCCAGCTCTCTTTGCATTAACACACTAGAAAAATCTGGCTCATTTTTCTACAGCAGTTTCCAGCCACCACTAAAAATACACATCTGTGTTTCTCTAGACATCCCAAGCTTTAGACTAGCTTTATCAGAGGCAGAGCATTAGTGATAGAGAAGACAACATCCCGACTGCCTCACTCTGTTTTCACACGCACACAAAAAAATAGCTCTCCAACATCTTAACATCTAACCATCAGCAGAAAAATCCCACTACAGATGGAACACTTCCTATTAACGTCCAGCAAACAGGAAGGCTCCCCCCTTCAAAGAGTGAAAGACACAGGGAGGTACACAGCACCAGGAAAAAAGCACAGAAGAGGAACTAACCCAGCTGCTTACCAGTTGCGATGTGGGTATCCATACATGGTAGGGAGACATGGCAGGGCTTGGTAGGTTGTACGGCCACGGGCGTAGGTCTGCAGGAACAGCTGCTTGTAGGGCCCAAAGTTGGTTACTCCTACCTGGTCATGGAGGAGCTGGAAAAAATACATTGACGTGCTGAGTAAAGGCTGTCCAGGGCCATACAGCAGCTGCAGTCATCACTCAGGCTCACAGAACCTCTTATTTTACATCCAGAGAAAACAGTGCATAAAATTATTCACAGCAGAACACAAAACAAGGCTTCAGTCTGGATCCGAAATAAAAATACATGGGACAAAGGCATTTTTTTCCCCAGGAGCTCCAAGTGTAACTTACTCTCATTGCTGTCTCAAAGGAGCCTGCCAGAATGTGGTCAACAGGAAGCTGTGAATTGTTACACCACACCTACAAGATGGGAAAAAACATACAAGAGGAGTTGTGCACATGCACACATTTGTCTGATCTTACACTCATCACCCCCCCCCCCCCGTTCCTCTTAACAAGTTTCTGTGCTGTGCTCACAGATGAGTATTAGTTAGGTCTAAACCTGAAAAAGCACCAAAGCAGAAAGAAAGCAGAAAGCTTCTGAAAAATCAGATGTGTGCTGTTACCTGAGCTGGGCTGGTGCCCTTGGTGGGTGGCACAAAGAATCCATCCTCTGCTCCTCCTGCTGGACCAGCAGGAACATCCTGGGGGAACACAGAGAGCAGCAATTAGCGTGCAAGTTTCCAGCACCCAGATGAAATCAGAGGTAGCCAAGCCTCTGATGAAGCCCATAATGCTTTTCCCCTCTCCCCACCCCACCATGACTTGTCATTGCCTTCCTAAGTGACTACAACTGGGCTAAGCGAGAAGCCTCCCAAAAGCATCATCATCTCAACAGCCCTTTACCAGTTCAGGGGGAAGATCCAAATCTTCTTCAACTTCCCATCCACCTCCTTCTTCCTGTCCTTTACCTAGACCTTCCTCTCCAAAGCCTTCTCCAGCATCCACAAAGCCATCTGCATCGGGAGGGGGAAAAACAGTTAGAGCTCCTACACAGACACATTTTCACGGCTGTAAGAAACACTCTTTAATTTACCTACCTTCGTCCAGCTGCAATTCTGCATCTTCTCCCCAGCCTTCAGTGCCAACATTGTCAATATCAATGTCAGCAGCTAAGGCACCCCCTTTGCCTAAAAAAGACGACAGGATTATTCGTTCACTCATCTCTGAGTTGGCCAGGTGTTAAGAAAAGAATTAAGTTAGGCCAGCATTCTCCCCTCCAATTGCAAAACCCTATCTTGTGTTAAAAGGACAAAGATTTTTAGATTTGCTGAGGATGGCGTAAATACCAAGCTGCAGGCCAGCCTCTACTAGTAACACACAGCAAATCTGGGGTTTAACAGCAACAGACCAGGAGCCACAGGAACAAGTACCTCTGTTCTGCATATCCCAACTTAACGCGACCTTCCAAGTATAAAGCAATACCTTTGCTAGCAATTGTTCCTTCAAAGAACCCCTTGGAAACAGTCAGCAATGGCCAGTTGGTATCCAGAGGCATGACAGGAGCAGGAGGCTGCAGCAGTTTTGCATTGGGATCGATGTCTGGAATCTGAGCAGAAAGGAGCAAAAAAACAGCTAAAGGCCATATACGGAAAATCCCGTTCTTTGACCTACCTACCTCCATGCAACACAGTCTCAAGGTTTTGTTTAGTGACAGAAAAGGAATCTGGTGTCTCCCTCTCAGAAAGGAGCTGTCATGCCAGTCACACTAATACCACGTCCCGCTGCCATCTTCTTCCCAAAACTCTAGGGTTCTTGTTATGAAGCATTGGTCACTAACCGTTTCCTTTTCAGGATCAAAGGTTTCCTTCAGGTTTTCAGCTTCTTCATCCAGACCATGAGTTGCAGCTGTGAGATAGGCCAGGGACTCTGAAATTAAGTATAACTAACATGAGCGTGTGTTCTTTGTACTCTGGAGAAAGAAAACCTCTCATACCAACGAGCATGGCCACACTGTCAAAAGGAAAGACTAGCAGCATACTAAGGCGTACAGAAGCGTACGCCTACACTTCTAGGGGCATCACTGGATTTAGGACTAGTGTGAGCAGACAATGACTGACCACCTATGCTCCAAGGTTGTTTCACATCTCCTGGGTTGTGTTGTGACTCTTGGGTTACTTTTCCTGTCCATCCAATTCAGTTTCTCAGGAGGAGATTATGCTCATCTCTCTCCAGAAATTACTGTTCACCCCCAAAACCTCTCCAGCTGCTCCTCAGTCCAGAGAAACACGTTAGACTGACATTACTCACTTTGCCCACAATTCTTCAGGATCCTCACTCTCTCTGCCACATCTCCTAGATACAAGGCATTCTGGTAGTGGCCACTCATATCCTTACGGATCTCAGCTAGACAGAAGCAAACAAAAAAAGTCATGAAGAAGTCAGAGAAGCAGCCTTCTCTGGGATGCTGCTCATTCCCTCTGGAAGCTCAGCACCTCTTCATTCTCCTGCACTCACCTATCTTCATCATCTTCCGAAGCTTCTCCAGATTGCCAGTGATAAGATAGAGAAAGGAGAGCCTATCAAAGTTCTTGGTGCGCTGGTAGCACATCTCCACAATCTGGTGATTTCCCTGCAGTAATGCCACTTCTCCTAGTTTCTCCCAGCAATTCTTGTCATCCAGAGCCTTGGCTGCTTCCAGAGCAATCTAACAAGACAATTGATGCAGTTACAAGGTCAGATCTGAAAAAAAACCTGCTCAACACACAAGACTTGAGCTTGATTCTCTGCCCCACCAAAAATACTATGAGGGTTTGCAGAAGCAGTTTTCTCTACAGGCTTCTGTTGATAATGCCCCTGATGAAAAGCTGGAGATTACAGAGTTCACTGCATTAAATCATGCCTCCACATGAGGGCCTGCACCTTAGTAGGGCAGCTATCATCCCCAGACGATGGCCCAAAAGACACGCCCTTCTCACAGCAGCATCTGCCACCTCACCTCAATGTTGCCACACTCCAGTGCCAGGCTGAAACGGGTCTTCTCGTCTTTGACGAAGTGCAGGGCCACCTCAGGGTAGCCCTTTTTCTGCAGGTAGGCAATGATGGACTGGCCCACAAGCTTAGCATTCCTCACCATGTGCAGTACCTGCAAAGAAAAGGCCCGGGCAGTGAAGCTGACACCACTTGCAAGGCATGTTCCTGAACCCTCAGGCCATAACCAAGAAATAGCGCAGAGTTTCTCATGCCTCACCTCATCATACTTTCTGTTAATCAATGCCAGCTTGAATTTGAACTCTGTGGGATCAATGGTGAGGACCCTGGGGCGGCATTCTCTGTCCAGGCAGTACACGTTGTTCCCCTTCACACGGGTAACGTAGATAGGAAGGTCCAGGGTGCGGATGATTCCATGATCCCTATGTCAACACACAGCAAATGTGCACACCAACACGTCTGTATGGCCACATCCCCTACCTCAAAGGAGGCTCACTATGCTATTTTAGCCTGCAAGCCCCAGTCAGATGAATAAAGCAGCCACCCAACCCAGCAATAGAGCACCAGCGCACAGGGTAAGCAACCGAACACGAGCCAAGTGCATCTATTTAGCTCTGTCTTGGGGTACATCCGTACCGTAACAGTGGATTTGCACCAGCACTAACTTTGGCATCTGCCAAACAAACAAAAAATAAAACCACTGGTAGTCTGCACAAGGCCAGCCAGTTCAAGGACTCTGTTTAACTCTCAGACTTACCCTGTGGTGACAGCGTATTTGATGTGGTTGCTCGTGGTATAGATGAAAACACCGCTTTCATCCCAGGCACCACTCTTGACACGGATGTTTTCGTGGATGTTACACAGGGATTCCAGCTTTCTGTTGCAGATCATGATGGCTGGAGACAAAAGCAAAAAGGAGGAGGATCAGGTAACTCTACTCTTAAATATGTGACTCTGGCTTAGAGCTTCTTCCTTCCACAGTCCCAGAAATAGGGACTATATTCGTATTTGGACATTAAGGAGATGACAGTAACTGCCACAGAATTGTCACCATCTGCCCTTCTTTTTAAGAAAGACAGAATAGCTGATCCTTTTTGAGGAATATAGCAAATCATCTGTTCCATAAGCTTGCAAAAAGGTTTTGCTGAACAGAAAAAGCAGCAGGGCTCACACTGTGAATCCGTCTGCAGCTGCACCTTCACCACCAGACACAGCACCGAGCAGTTACTCTAGCAGATCATGAAAACAGGAACATGCTCCCAGCCAAGGAAGGACCAGGTGAAACACTGCAGCCTCCCCTGCTTACCATGCTTGGCCAGCAGAGCTACGTGGGACATGTCAGCCGACCAGATAACGTATTTCACCTTGGAGATCTTCACCGAGGCCAGAGTCCTGGAGAAGGACAGCACTGACGTTAGAGTTGAACAATATGCCTCCACAGCAAGCTCTACAATCAACTACCAGTCTCCAACACACTGAGCCCAATTTGCAGATGCTCTGAATCCTCTTTATGCAATTCTGAAGCTACAAAATCATGCAGCAAAATTCTGTGTCTTTCTAGTTTAACAAAACAAAGCTTTCTCCACACCTGTGCAGTAACAAACACTTTTGAGGTGATGACTGACTTGAAAAATATGGAGATGATTAAGGATGGTTTTACCAGAACAAAGGAAATAAGGTATTTACAAGTAACATTTGCTTTAATAAATTTATCCGTAACTTTCCCAAC
Source organism: Oxyura jamaicensis (assembly GCF_011077185.1). Classification (NCBI taxonomy): domain Eukaryota; kingdom Metazoa; phylum Chordata; class Aves; order Anseriformes; family Anatidae; genus Oxyura; species Oxyura jamaicensis. Next base: position 1,711,494 of record NC_048917.1, on the reverse strand, counting down.
AATACTAGAAAGACAAAGACATAGAAATAAGGAAATAAAACTCGAGGCAAATTCTGGGATGTAAGCAATCAAGACAGACCACATTTATCTGCTGCTAACCCAGAACCTTCTCAAGCTGACGATGGCCAAGAGCACCAGCTACTTGTCTGTTTCTTTGTGGCTACCAACACATAACCAGCATAAACTTGCTATCATGTTCCAATTTAAGAGCATTTTGAACAGATATAAAACCTAAGGGACAAGGCATCAGGCAAGCTTAGCTTGACTGAGTATGAGGTTTTTGATTTCTTTCCACTTTTATAGTACCCGATTCTGTAGTCAGAATTTATAAGGATATGGCACACATCTCCCTGTGATCAATGGCACAATGCCTGCAGCATAAACTGCACCTTGGCTATGTTTACACTCTGCTCTCCCTAACAGTTGTTAGCCGTGGTTTGGATCAGTCTGACGCAGCCTGCAGCTGATGCTGAATTCTGGAGTGCATTAATAGCCATTACTTGTCCCCAGAGGGCACACGCCAACAGGATTACAATATTAAAACTTCCCCCAGCAGACTGGATCTTACCGCTTCTGCTGCACGTCAAAGAGGGTGATGGAGTCTGCATCTCTCAGTAACAGGTTCCCTGTGCCAGCATAGAAAATCTCATCACAGTTCGGCACCTGCACCTTCTTCGTGATCTCATTCTTCAAGTTTTTGATTAGGATCTGCCATTTGATGAGAGGAAAACAAAACACAGCAACACAGGGCAGTCAGATAGAATATACAACGAAACTGAGGATCGTTTTAGCTCAGAATTTTTGTACAGCTGAACCTCAAGAGCCCAAATTAAATACAAAGCCTTTCACAAGACAAGATCAGACATTATCCTTCTGGAAAACCCAACAACTTCAAGTTTACCAGGGCGCAGACGTAGGAGTGCGAGCTTTCCCTTTAGCCCCACTGCTGTCATTGTCAGCTAGCTGGTCTGATTTCCAAGCTCTCTCTACACTGAGTATATGAACAAAGCAAATATGAAGGGAAGGAGGGTGGGTGAACACGGTAAATAAAGGAGATGAAGTTGAAAGGGGAGAACTGCAAGGAGAGAAAGGGAAGGCAGGGAGGAGTAACAAAACAGGTACAAGAAACTTCAATATACTAGGCAAAAAAAATACTGAATCAGATACAAAATAAATAGATAAATATTCTGCACTGGGCAAAGAGTAAGACTTTTCTTTCCCTTTCCGCCAAGTAAACTGAAGCAGGGAGAACTTTCCATGATGTCCTTTCCTCCTTCTGTCTCCTATTTCACTCCACAAGTGAGATCAAAGACCTTTATTAAAAACAAACCCACTTTTTCAGCATTTCCTCATTATTTGCATGCTATGAAAGCAACCTGGGTGGCTTCACAGTCCTGTTCTGGTCAGCTGTCATTTCTGAACTCACCTGCAGTAGCAGCCTTCCAGCAACTCAGCCAGAGTTTACCGTAAGTTAAATAACATTTCAACTCACTACGTTTTCATTGTATTGTATTTCTTCATGTGTATCTGCAGCTCACTTTCCATTGAGAATGCCTTGCCAGTCAACGTGGATCTCCGATAATTCTGTTAACCCCATCTCCCGCTATTCCATTTGCATGGAATTTGCATTTCCAAATGACAATATACCCCATTAAAAAGATGACCCTATTAAGCCCGTCCCCTTACCGAATGCATTCGATCCAGGACTGCAAAGCGGTTACGAGCTACCCACACAGCTGTTAGCCCGGAGGAACGTTTCCCTTCAGGGGCTAGGGAGAGAAAGACGCAGGCAGTGAATAAAACCTCTGGCAGGCTCTTATGGCAACACATTAGTCAGTCTTGTTTGATCCCATCTTGGCTGTTGTAGCTGCTTCCTACTAATTCATGTTTAACCTGAGGCTATTCGCAAGACTCATTTCCTCCCCCAATGTCCTTTCAGATCGCAGCGTGGCCAGCGCCAGCCCTTCTCTCCAGCCAAGGCACAAGACAAGTGGCTGTCTGTACCGCCAACGCCACTGCTTGGCGCTGAAGCGGGCCATCCCGGGCGACAGCACAGTCTGTCAAGCTAACGAGCAGAGCCTTGCTGGCCAAACAAACCGAGCAGCGAGGGTCCCGGCTTCAATGTAAGCCCCCCCTCCCTCTCCCCCCTGCAAACTGACATAACGAGCTGGAGGAGAAAGGCTGCGCTCTCCGCAGCACGCAGCTGTTCTCTCAGTTTTAAAATGCTAATACAAACACAGCGCTCTGCATGTCAGACACACATAAAGAGCCACGCCGCAGGATTTTTCAGATGCAGAGAAGGTTTTGAAACAGGAGAAGGGAACAAACAAGCAAGGTGAGAGAGTTGCTACTGTTTTGGTAAAACAGAATTTCTCCTTTAGTTCCTGATCCCCTTTCTCTCTGGTCCTCCTGCTGCTCAACACGAATGGTTTTGCAGACCCACCCACTAGACCGGGGACTATTTCACCAAGCCCAGTACTGTTTGTGGCAGATCTACAGCCGAACAAATGACTTAAACCTGACTGCCTCAGCCCTCAGTTACTACCCTATGCAAGAAAGACTGGTCTAAATTCAATTTCCAGCTCTGCTTAGGGTTTTCTGATGGCAACTTCACCTGTTTTTCTGAACTGCCACAACGCAGTATTTTTACTGGCTTTAAACCTTTAACACTGGCTGCGCCTCACTCAGAAAACGACTGAAGTGTTTTACCCAAAAGATGATTAAAGGGTGATAAAAAGTTTAGCTTCCCTTGTAGGTCAGGTAAATAAACCGAAGGGCGTGAGGATGAAAAATCCAGCGCGCGTGTTAAATATCTACATTACAGGCCAGGGAAATCATGAGAACTCTGCATACACGACTGTCTGTTAAAGAAAATATTGATCAGCTAGTAGAATTACATGCTGGTCTGGAAAATGCATTAAAGGTGCTTAGTTTTCATGAGGCCTCGACACCTCCTCCTCCAGAAGAGGATAAAACCTCTTGGGGAATAAACCCTTTCCTCTCTAAAAGGGTGACAAGCCAGGTGTCCCCAGACAAGTCAGCTTTGAATGACTCCATCAAAATTAATATTTATAATATCCTCGGTAGCATTTCATCTGCATAGTTACCAAAAAGCTCCCTTTCTCTGTCTCTCCAAATATACCTGCTGACTGTACTCAGCAAAGAAACCTTCCCTTCGGTAGATCTGCAGAAATCCATAGATGTGCGAACAAGTGAGCTGGATTCCAGTCTAACACATTCATCACTCCCACTCATTTCAAAATCTTTACTGCCATGACGACAGAGGCAGGAGAAACCAGCTGGAGTTTCAGATCCCAAATGGAATTCACAGTTAGAAGAAAGAATTTTTTTTCTTTTCCTAAATCATGTTTTGACTTGTAAATTGCACAAAACTGATCTGGAATTTGCCGAGAGGAAGAATGAACACTGGCACCCTGGCACTGTCACTTTTACAGCTACTTTTCAGGGTATAAAACCTCTTCGAACAAAACGTATCTGGTTAAAATCCATCTCTGTTGACAAGCCAGGAATGCTGCCTGCTGCGTCGAAAGGGAAAATGGAAAGTTCCTAATAACAAAATTATAAAATATATATTTGTAGCAGTAAAAGTTTGGGATGAACATGAATTTTTCAAGTCAGTGTCGTGTGATATACTAAGCAGGAAGCCTGCCAAATGATGTGTGCTGCAGGGACATTGGGAAACATGAAGAAAAAAAATCCAATGAGAGGCTTGCAAAAATGAAGCTTTTATATATAACACACACAGTTGGAGAGAGGAGGAGACAGCTATACAACAACAAACACTCACAGGAATAATGTGAAATAAGAAAGTGCCTACCGTCCGGATTTTGGGAATCTGCATCCTTGGGAATGGTGTATAGATCGTAAGTACTGTTCTCCAAGTTGCTGGCTCTCTGCACAAAGAGGAGGGAGAATTTTCAAGGTAGGATTTCACAGAACTGCCACTCACAGCCTCAGGAAAAGATCTTTAGCACGTTACATAACAAAACTCGACTTACTGTGCAGAGAAGGACAGCGTTCTCAGCTGGGTTGTACGACATGTTGAACACAGGGAACTTGGAACCGCTGAAGAGAAGTCATAAATAAAAGAAAGTTACAGTGAAACAAGATTATTTCTAACACTCATCTTTTTTTTTTTTTAATTAAACAGAGAGCCAAAAAAAAGCAGCTTTGATGAATTTCCTGAACCACCTGGAAACACTGTAAGAACACCAGCATTTTATAAATGAAAGCTGGCATTTCAGGCTGAATTACTGGCAACTTAAAGCCAGTTACAAAAAAAAAGTGTGACAATCTGACCTGTCTGTAATTGAGGGACTAACAAGGGATTAAAGATACCAGCAATGCCTTTCATAATATGCTAGGCACTCCTCTCCTACCTTCGCAGCTGCATGACAGCAACGTCCTTGGAACTGTTAAAATCAAGCTGGCGGAGGAAACGGTCCTTCACGTAATACAGCATGTTCCCGTGCACAGCATAAGCAGGCCGCTCACGCTCCAATTTGAACACAATCATGCCACCGTCATGGCCTGGGAAAAGGCATGCAAGAATTCAAAGGTGAATTAAATCCTGGGGGAGATGCCAAGAGCAAGCCCTTCAATGCTTTTTTTATTTGCTTTGTTTTTTACCTGCAGCAAAGAGGTTGAGGTTGGGATGAGCTGCCAGTACCCAAAAGCGATCGTGATCACGGCGAAAGGTCTGAACACCCGTGCTAAATATGCAACGTAAGAAATAAGGAATATAAACAACATGGAAACTGCTGTAGGCTCCAGGTCCCCAAATAAAGATCCCAAACCTCAGACTGATCTCCAGCGTTCAGCATGGGGAGACCACACAGAGTTCAAAACGCTGTATTCGTAACCTTCTGTCAAGTAAAATATTCTCCTTTAAAACATCTGCAGCAACAACATCACTAGACAAGTCAGTCTTCTTCCACTTGCTCTCAGACAACTGTAAGCCTTGCCCGTAACATGCGTCTCAAAGGGACAGCAAATACAAAAAACATTTCTTTCTCAGTAATTATCAAACGCTAGAACTGAAGTTTTAAGGAGCTCTGGTCTTTAGTTTCTCTACGAATAACTGCAGGCCTCTCACACGTGTAAGAACTTCCCCAGTAAGGTGCCTGACATGCACTAACCGTTTCGACATATCCCAGACACGGATGCTTTTGTCTTCTGAATTGCTGAGGATCAGTTCCTGCCGGGGGTGGAAGACAGCACACGAGACATTGTTGTAATGTCCTCGGCAAGTGTCAACCTCCCAGGCCTTGGATTCTAACCAGAAGTGGAAAAGGAAGAGGAAAATAATGCTTGAACAGGTTAAAGGAGAAAACACAGCAAACACCTTAACGAAGTGGGCTCTGTCAGCCTATTACTAAACCATTCCCTGCTATTTATTTTTGTGACGTTTACCTGCTAGCACAGCTTCCCTGAGAAACAGATAAACCAGATTTCCAAAAAGGTGCAAAGAATTGTATACAGCTTAGCTGGACGGAGCTGGCAAAAGCACATCCATTCCTGGTGAAGCGCTTCTCGTTCTAGAATCATCTCCCTTTCTCATTCCATTGGCACATATTCAAAAAACTTTAGAGTCGATCTTTTCTGCTCCTACAAACCTCTGCTCAGCAGCGCATGCAAATCAAAAGAAGCTAGAAGTGTTTGCTAGGGAACTGAGCCCTCTTCAGATTGCAAGAGCCAACGCTGTTTGGGATTATTTACCACTGCATCCTACATTCATGCCTGCAAGATGTAAATTACCTTCAGGTTCAGCCCACAAACGTTCAAACAAATTTCAGTTATTAACACCCTTCTCCCCAGGGCTTCCCCCTGGAGAATCCACTTACCATTCATCCGCCAGATCTTCACTTGCCGATCATCAGCTCCTGACACAATAAGCGGCATGGTGGGATGGAAGGCAGCCCAGTTCACCCCACGATCGTGGCCCTACAAGGCAAAGAAAAAACAGTCACTCGCAGCAGGTTAGTGACTGAACGTAACGAGCAAAGGAAAAACGAAGTGACAAGACTGCAGCCAGGCTTGCCAAGATGCAGCGCTCGCTATTTTTTGTATGCCATGCTGCTCGTACCAAATGCTTAGCCAGACTTTGCCCACAGTACCGAGCTTTGCAGATACCATCCTTCACCAGCAGAGCAGCACCACTTCCCAGCTTTAACGAGCCATTACAGAACGATGCTTCCAGTAACACAAGACAATAACGTCTGCGACTTAATGGAGCTTTTAGCCATACCGAGAGAACGGTACTCGTTAGGTTTCAGCGCAAACATCTCCAGATTTCAATTTACAAAATTCTTGGAGCACGTTACTCCACTGAGCTGAGGCTGGTGTTTTAACTCTTTTCTCTCTGCTATTTTTCTGGCCTTTTAGGGAGTCATTTGGGTCACAAGGATTTCATTAAACAAATTTGGAAAGGTTGTAGAGCACACACACTGACACTGTACCTCAAGAACGTGCTTCACAACCGCATCTGTTGTCCCAAACAAGTCCACCCCTGTTATTCCCCGGACATCCGATTCCACAGCTCCAGGGGACAGGTTCTTCTTCCTTAGGCCTTGCAGAACAAAGGGGAAGGAGAAACGGGGTGAAGAAAACAAAAAAAATATATGATCAAGGCAACGTTCCTAATCCAGAAACATGTTGAGTGCTCTCCCTTGTTGTTTATATACATCTTCAGGTGGAAAGCGAGAACTTGAAAGAGTGGAAGAGGGTGAGAAATATCCAGGACTCCCTTCCACCTCCTCCAATAGCACAAGCTCAGATTAGACATACCAAAAAGGAAAGTCTGCAATGCAGCACACACCAAAAGGATCACCTCAGCTCACTGGGACACAGACAGGGGCACTTCAGCAAAGGACTGAGGCATGCTGATTTCTCTTCCTCTCATTCCTCCTTCACTGAATTGAGCTTGCAGCTTTCAGGGGACTTTTCAACCATGCCACCCTGCCCAAATCCATAATCCTGAGGACCTCAATCTGCCTGGGAACAAGGTATTTCGGGGAACTAAAACTATAGGAAAAAAAGCCTGCTCCTGATTCTGAAGAACATTAAGTTCTCCAAATTAAAACAGACCTACTTCAAGCCATTCCTCACTAAAACGCCACGTAACACAGTAGGGAAAGAAATGAAAAGAGCCTCTCATCTGACGTCAAGGAGAAAGACTCTACATAAAATGCTAAAACAAAACTTAGAAAATACCCTTCTAGATTCAGAAGTACCTGGCCCAAGAAAGCTACCATGGAGTTTATAGAGTAAGAAAAATCTGTCTAGGATAAATGCAGAATTGCACTGCTATGGACACCAACAGAGAGGGAAGTACAGGAAGAGAATAAATGATACAGAGGGCAAAAAATATTTTCTAGATTCCCACAGTCCTTGTAGATCAGCAGCTCAACACCTCAACAAACCCTTCTGCGAATTTAGGCTGATGAAATGAGCACGACAAGCAGCATCTCTCCGCAAAGCACCAACGCTCAGCACACTGGGTGAGGTGCACACACAGAGGGTCCAAGTAACGATGATGAGCTTGAACGGCTGAGTGGAAGCTTCGACAAAGCTGGCACAAACCGCCCCAGAAAGGAGGAATAAAATATAAATCACCCAGAGAAGGCGAGGGAAGAAACGTAGGATTTTCAGAAGAGAAAATACTTGAGCCTTTGACAAGCCAGTGAAACAGGACTGGAACACAAGTGGAAAATTTCTGGCGTAACTGCACAAATCTAAGGAAAGGCAGAACACTCACAGAACACAGCAGCTTCCCGTGTTGCTCTGGGGAGGGAGCAGGGACAGAGAGGGGACTTGCAGCAGAAAGGCAGATATTAGGCACTCTAGGGACAGCTGTTTAGAAGAACAAAAAAAAAACTGAAGAGCAGACTCAGATGGACATGCACACAAGCACTCAGAAGAGCAGGTATTAGAATAACCAGAGGAAAAGGGGCAACATACGACCGGTGAATTACACGTTGCAAGTTAGGAGAGAAGGAGAAAGAGACCAGTAAAGCACCAGGACGCTCCTGGCACCCATTTTCTGGAACACATGGCTGATGTTAGAGACAGCACTGACCTACAGACAGATGGGCCTTTACCAATTCTTTTCTTCTCTCATCTCCCTCACAGTTCAGGCCTCATACCTGAGGTCAGTAACCTACCCAAGGTGGAAACTAAAGAGGGCTCTTGGGTACTGCCTATACCCTTGCTGGGCTTAGGTTCATCCTAGAGAAGTGAAGTGGAGGCTGAAGTTGTACCAAAGGTTTTGCCAGCCATCACCACACGTGCACATAAGGTGGTGCTCAAAGAGAGGCACTCCAGGTCTACAGGGGCCACGTGGGGACTTTCAGCAGAGATCCTCCCAGTCCCAGGGCGTCTCAGCACCACCAGCCCAAGCCCTCAGGTGATCCTCGCTTAAGCACGTCACCCAGATCGACTCAACAGAGTCCTGACAGAACAAGGGCGTTTTTGGCCAAGAAGCAGACATCAGTTATTTGCCAACCAAGAGGAAGGTTAAACAGGAGTTGGTGTGCGGTGTTAAAGCACAGACAGAAAGCACTCTGATCAGAGTAGGACCACTAGCATCCTCCTCACCGGTTAATACTTAAAAAGAAACAAGAGAAAAACAGAAGATTATTTTGTGGGTTAATATCAGCCACATGAGCAACGACTTCATTCCACAGCACAGGCGAACAGTACAGCACAAATGTTCATGCACTTTAATATATAAACAAGCTTATTCTGACTGCATTCACACTCCCTCTCAGCAGACGAGCAGGAAATAGACCCTTCTACCTCCAGCTTGTTTTACGTTGAAGGTCCTTTATCAGCAGGTTTCAAACCAAAGAACATAAATTTGTGGGAGTTCAGAACCACAAGGCAGTCCTCACCCTCGTCTGGTCTGGGTCATGCTCCACTCTGCCACAGCTGCCATCAAAGCTGAGTTTTGGGATGAAGAATTTGGAGTACGACCTTTAAATTCATTTAACTGGGGGCATCAAAGAGCCAGTACTAAAAACCCCAAAGCCTGATGAAAAATAATCCGACCGATGTCAGCAGAAGCTGCAAGTTAAAAGCAGCACTCAGAAATGGGAGCTAAAGCTCACCATCGCATGATGCTCTCTCTGATTAGGATTATATGGATAACAGGAATCAGACAAAATGTGGAAATAACCATTTCCAGCAGGCTGCTAGAGCCAGAACAGAGTCCTGCTGAGGACAGAAGTCATTTTGGGGAAAAACTTTTTGGGGGGAGGAACAAAAAAAAAAGTACTATTTGCAATCTGTTTAACATCTACCCGTGTTTTTCTCCAGACACTAATATTCCTGCAGTGTCGTGTCTGACTGGAGCGACAGCTGAGTCAATAATTCAGCATGTCGCTAAAACCCCTCATCACGTATCAGCTGAGGAAAAAAAAAAGAGCCCTGTACCATCTCCAAACCAATTTGGCAGCTGGAACTCTGCTGAGAGCGAGCATCTGTGGGAGAATGCAGCAGCAAAGCTTCCTAGCAGAATAGCTGTTAAACTCCCCGTGCTGGCAGGACGGAGAGGGGGACAGGTTTTAAATAACCAGGATATCCTGTCCCCAGCCCCTACTGTTGACACAGCTGGCCATGTCTGAGCGTGTGCTACAAATAACGCAGCGTGCCCAACCAAAACTGCAATGGCGAGAGCGGCAGGTCGAAGGGCCACGGTCTGTCTCTAGAATAAGTGGTACCACCACCAGCAGTGCCTGCCACCGGTCCCTTCTCCGCCTGTTTTTTTGGCTTCTGGCATTTCATTTATGGATCCGATGGGATTGCATTGAATCACCTCAGAAACAGTTAAGATAGCAGCAAAGGACTTTGGAGTTTTGACTCGCAACTCCTGCTCTGATCTCCAGGCCACGCCTTGCTTTATAAAAAACAAGCAGACGGGACGGGGAAGAAATTCCTGATGTCATCTGCCTGTCGTGATCCACAACTAAGCCACCAAAAAGATCCCCTGCCCGTTGTGCAGTGAGTACAGCGGCCTTTTATCTCAGGACAAACGACCTGCCGCTGCCTCCAAGAGATTTTGGACGGGATAAAGGTGACCCAGAGATTTTTAGGATTTTTCCTCCAAGTCTTGCACGTTGGCAAAGCTGACGGCAGCGTGCCCGTTCTGACAGCAATGCTTGTTGCCTACGTTGGCTGTAAAATCCAACTCTTAATTAAAGAGGGTTTTGGGCTGCACGAACCTACAGCTCGCGCTGTTGGAGAAGGCTGCTTCAAGCACAAAGTTGGACTAGAAGAGCCCCAGAAGCCCCTTTCAGCCAACGATCAACAGCTTCTTGAAAAACGAGGGGACCAGATCCCTGCCAGACCTCTAACGTTCTTCCTGAGGCTCCTAGAGCTGACAGGCTGCTCTTTCTCTCTCAGATCGGAACCAACGTTTTCCTGCCTCGTTTGGCTTTCAGCAATTGCAGTTTTGAAGCGGGCTTTGCCACTGGACACCCCCTTGATCTGGGCAGCTCACCAGAAATATCCCAAACGCGCACAGTCTGATCCAAGCTGGCTGACACTACCAGGTCCTCAGAGGGGTGAAACTGGGCACACATCACATAGTGGTTGTGTCCTGTCAGCACACTACAACAAAAAAGGACAGAAAAACGCCGTTTAAACAGACGATCCATCAGCACACGCTCTGATTTGCACCAACAGCACTCAGCTTAGGCTCAGAAGGGACAAAGAGGAACACGGTCGGTAATACTTGGGAGGGAAATACCACTCTTCAAGAATTATCACAGCTGCTGAACACATCTGTCCTCAGAGAACATTCAAGGGCTGGCTCGCTGATACCAGCGACTTCACAGGTATCAACGCCGCTGCAGCTTATTTTAACTTTGAAAAATTTTTAACCAAACACGGGGATTTACAGACGTGTTTAGCAGCACCAATGTACGCGAGCAGAAGTCGCAACTGAGAGAAATCTTTGTTATTAATCCGTTCTTTTTGTCGGTTCTGTTCCTTCAACTACGCACGGTTTGAAATATCATCTTCCACTTGAAAACAACGCAGGGGGATAGCTCGCACCCAAGCCCTACAGTTATTTTTAAAGCATCCGCTGATTTTACCAGACACAAGTTCTGGACTGCCAGTTCCAAACCCGAATGGTCTGATCATCAGAAGCACTCAAAATCCAGGGATATTCCTAAAAAGACAAAGTAGTTTGCATAGGAAACAATACGCACCCCCACGTCCCCTCCCTCCAGCGTATTTCAGTTGCCTCCCAAAATTACCCTCTTTTATTTTATTTTACTTAAGATCTGGGAGGCAAAATTTATGCCTCTTACGCCTCCAGAAAGGACCACGCCTCTGCTTTTCGCTTTAGCAGCGCTTCCTTCGCAAAGATTCCCATCCAAGGAAGCAAAAGAGATTTCCACTCGCGCAGGAAGAACACAGGCACGGATCGGGTAAGTTCTAGAGGAGCTTACGTGGTGGAAGAAGGTGGTGCGGATGTAATCCAGGTGCCCGAGCAGGGTGAAAAGGCAGCGGCGCAGTTTGTAATTCCACACCTGAGCAACACAAAAGCAGCACAATGAGGGTACGGGCCCCAGCCAGCCGGATTTCTTTGTGCTTTCTCACAATAGGCTAAAGATTTTAGTCTTTTAGATCACCTACAAGCCTCTCCCTCTTCCAGTTTAAGATATTTCTAATGCAAGCCATAAAAAGACTTCAACTTGCTGCAATCACCACTAATTCCTCTGGAACAGCAGAATCACAATTCCCGAACAATTCCCTCCCTGGGCAATGCCTTTTAGAGAAGTAAAAGGAGCAAAAGGTTACCTTGATTTTGTAGTCATCCCCTCCAGAAACAAACAGAGGCTGCTGTTTGTGGAAATCAATCCCTCGAACGGGTCCTGCAAATAGGAAGAGGAGGTTGGACAAGGCAGGACGACCGACAGCCGGAACGGTCCCTCACACCCCATAAAGAGGGCATTGCATTTTTTACTACAAATAAATTAAAAGGTTCAAAGCAACAAGAAGCCGTGTTAGAGGATGGTTCCCAACTCCTAACCGCCTTCCTTTTCATCGGCACGCTTGCAGAAAAACGCCGCAAAGCACGCAAACCCTTTGTACTTACACCAAATTTAATTTTACACCAGAAACAAACGCTGCCCCCCTTTATTTGCGTGAAAGGGGTGCTCAGACAGCAGCACCGAGCTGGCCGCTAGCAGCTGGGTGTAATACTCACCGCCTGCAGCCCCGCAGAGCCGCTCAGCCCCGCTCCCATCCCGCACACCACCCCCCCCCCGGCCCCCTGCTGACCGTCGTGCTCGTCGAACTTGTCGATGAGGGTGCACATCCGATAGTCCCACAGCTGGATGACGCCGTTGTGCAGGCTGGTGAGGATCCAGGGCCGCTTCGGGTGGAAGCTGAGCCCTGCCGAGGCACGGAGAAGAGGGATGAAGGGGACAGACCGTGACAGGGCACGCAGCACAGCCCCAGGAACCCCCTCAGGACCCCCCCCCGGGCACCCCTCAGGACCCCCCCCGGGCACCCC